>NW_028258310.1:8907196-9210227 GCF_053883595.1 Heterocephalus glaber | reverse complement strand
GTCACATCCTGGGCAATGAGGAACGGATGTTGAAGAATAAATTGCTTACTGTTTTTTTCATTCTTTGTTCTTTAGGTGCCACAACTCTAAGGAGTGGTCTGTTCATTTAGAAATCCTCAGTGAGACAGAACCTTAGTCACCCACAGTGATCATCTGTGTATTATCTTACTCTGAATTAATTTATTTCATTTCCTGTCTCCCTTTACTACTCCCCACTGGTCTTGTTGGAATCAGCTGCTTAAAAGCCACTTGCACTCAAATCTTTACCTTGAGATCTGTTTCTATGGCAACTCAATTTGAGTCACGATTTTTTAATGGGTTACTGTTGAGAATGCTTAGTAATTACAGCCAAGATCCACTGAATTGAAAATAAATACTCATTCCAGATTAATAGTGCTGGTTTGGAGTAGTTAGGTATAAGTTATGATTTGCTAGATTGATATCTATTAACAGTTCTCTTTTTGGAGTACTTGTACTGTACAATTAAAATTATTCTAGCCTAGTTTGCTACTTTACAGCTCCAGATGTTAGGCTCATTAGGACTTTCGCATATTCATGCCTTCAATCTCTTTTGGACAAAATAAATGATGAATGTCACTTTTAAGCCCTAAACACAGCGCATACACACACACAGTTGATATATACATCAGCACTGGATAGCATTTTGTAGAGTGAACTGAATGCTATTTTCTAGTTTGAAAATTCTGATACTGTGTAATTTTGTAAGATGAGTAGACCAGTGATATTTCCATTTCCTAATTCACACAGTTAAATCTCTGAGTTTTTGATATATCAGAATTTGTTGTTTGGTTCTCTAAAGGTTAGCAAAATGTAACTCAGAGAAGCATAGGATTAAATTATATGACTTATCTTAGTCAGCAATCCTCATTTCCACTTAATAACAAATACCGGTCAGCACCCACCAAAAAATATCCTATTCAATATTTTTCAGTCTTTTTCAGTCTAAAATACTTTTGTTGTTGTTGTTATTGTGTGTGTGTGTGTTTAATCTTTCAGAAACTCTTTCCCCCATTCTGCTTCTTTCCTTCTCCCCGAGTAGTTTCATGATACAAGGTAAAGATTAGGAAACATTGTTATGATATGAGGAAAAGTGTTTGAATCTTACGTTGGCTTTCCTGGACTTTAGGTTGGGATTTGGCACTGTCTTAGTCACTGGGACAAAATACCCAATGCCTGCAATTTAAAGGAGCAGAGGTTTATTTTGGCTCACAGTTTTAGTTCACAGTTGGCTGGCTCCAAGGCTAGAAGACAAGGTAGAAGGGTCTGGTGGAGAAAAGCTGCTCACATGATGGTGGCCAGGAAGCCAACAGAGAAGGGAGGAGTTGAGAAAGGGAGAGGTACCATCCAGATCATGCCCATAGTAACCAGCCTCTTCCAACCAGATCCAGCTTCCTAACAGCACATTTAGCTGCCAAACACACAAGGCTGTAGGGACCATTTTAGATCTAAACCATAAGACACAGTACTTTTGTACCTGAGTGAATGGCTGCATTCCTCAGTGGATTTCCTATGTTCCAGCAGCTGCTTCCCCCAATTGCACTGCACCCTCTTTCTTCTCTTCTCCACTCTCTGGAAAACAAGCTCCTTCTTAATTCTTAGCCACTGCCAAGCACCCCACCACCCCTCCATAGGAAATTTTATGTCTAAATTTCCCGCCATGTCATGTCTTTAGGCAGGAGTTTCTTCTGCCTAATCCTGCCACGTTATTGTATCTGCTCTATTGCCATCAGCCCAGTGGTTTCAGGACACCTCTGAGACAATCTCTGCTTTAGTGGCAAAGAGCGATATTCTCTTAATTTTCCTCACATCTTACTGTTTCATTCCCTCTTCTTCTTCCTTTAGTCCACTGGCTCTCTCTTAGAGACTCAGGCAGTATTGCCCTAATTTCATCTCCTCCACAGTTCAAAGCTTCCTTCCCGTTCCAGTGTGTTAGTGTTCCCTGAGAGCCTTTTTTAATACTTAGGCTGAGGGCAAAAATCAAGCTCTAACATCCACATTTTGCTTTCAATAACAAAACGATGATTTGGAATTTAGAAAACACATTCTTCCCAGCAAAGATTGGTTCTTAAGACTATGTGTAGCTGTGAAGTAAGAGATTATTTAATTTTGAAGCTCAAAGTTAAATTATGACTTATTTGCTCTAGAACAGGATAAATAATCCCCAAGTGATAAATATTATTTAATGAATGAGGGGTCATAGGAAGTTGATTTATGACGAATAAAAAAATACATTGGTTTAATATTTTCAAAGGTACTATTCATTTTCAAATGTTATTACAATGTATCTTCAAATAGGCTTTTATTCATGTATCCACTGATAAATAACCTAAGTAAAGCAGAAAACATGAAGCTAGTGATACTTAACTTTGTAGAATTACACAGCATATAAATTTTGTGAGTAAGAGACACAAACTTATTTCCTTTTCTATGAATTTTAGGTTTACTGTTGCTGGAAGGATAGAACACAAATTCTTGCAAGTTTGGCTTTGAAAAATTAGAAAAAGCATAATTTTTATGAGTCTTACCCTCACCCACATTCATGACTATCTGTGTTTTGTTGAACAAGAGGTTTAGCCAACACATAAGAGGTTACAAATTCTAAAATTTCATCCTCCCAAGTAAACATACCTATACTGGTATCCTGTCATGTTCTTTCACCTCAGCAATGGATAAACAGTTGTACAGACCCTTTTACACTCCTGCCGCAGTGCTCCCTGAATGAGTAGGTAAGAATTGGTCTGCTTCACTGATGCTGGATGGAGAAAGTCAGGTAGCATCTGAGAGAGGATGTTCCCCAGTGAATACATGCAGTCTGGGGACACTCAAGGAGCTTTGACAAGGAGCTCACATTTATTAGCACCTTCCTGCTGCCAGATACTTTCAGGGAAAGGAAGGAAGCATGCCCTTATCCTCAAAGACCAAATGTCTTTTTTTACCTTGAAGTTGAGAATATAAATGGAAAAAGAAGAGAAGAGAGCTGTTATTATGGAGCTACTACACAGGTTCTGGGCATATTTTATCTTATTTAATATTCACAACAATCCCTCAACAATTTCATTTTCCAGGTGAGAAACTTGAAACTCACAACAATGAAGACCCTTTTGCATCACCACATTGTTGGTAACTGGTAAAGACTGAGGGGTGGTGGTGGACTCATATCTATTTGTCTCTAACTCTCACTGAGGCCTTTTACACTGCACCAAAAGGGGTATAAAAATGCATTACCTTTCTCTGACCTTGACTATTTTGGGATTTTTTTTCCCCCTAAAGGGTAAATTAATTAAGATGCTTGGATTGTTCAAAGACACATCAAGTTCTTTGTTGACAGAACATGTAGAGACTAAGAATGAAACTTGCCACTAATAACTAACCGGGAAATCTTAAAGGCTTGCACATAAATGCTAAGATTTGATTTTTTCTGGATTATCATGGCACATGTTAAAATTTCTGATATTTGACATGGTACATTATCTTGTTTGTACTCATAATAGCCATACCCAGAGCTTATTATTCCTGGACCGTCGCCCAGAATAATTCCAGCTTGTTGTATGCACCTTGACAGTGCAGGAACTATAGGTATCATTTACATGTACTAGAAAGATGATTACTTCCACATATCAATATTATTTTCAACTTTAATAAACTATAAATAATACATTAAATATATTCAATAAAAATTAATGAACCATTCTGAAATTGTAAATTATCTGATTAGAGTAGAGAGATGCCACATCCCTTCAGAAGTGAGTAGGATTTGAGCCTTTTCTTGAATGCCTTTGAGGGCTAATTTGGAGATATGAATGTAAGAGGATTTAAAAATATTTTTCTCATAATTTTTTATTTAGTTTGGAAATTGAATATTTAGGCAGGAAAATTTCATGTCAGGAGTTGACGACAGGAGCAAGAATAGTAGGTAAAGAAAGAAAATGATAAGAGTAGTACAAGAAGAAAAAACTTCACAGTGAAGAAAAACTATATTCAAGCAACTTTATCAAATTTGTCTCTACTCCCTTTCTCATTAAAAGAGAAAAAAAATAAAACAGTAATGCACTCAACTTTTCTTTGCCATGGAGAAACACTATTTTATAATAATTGATTGCACCTGTAGCTTGGTAATTTTCCTCTCAGCTGATCACCTTAGCAGATCCTAAAAGGCAGGATGTTTTCCTGTATAAACTTCTATGTCTGCGCTGGCATCTGGAAAAGGAGAATTAAACTGCAGGTCTATAACCTTATTTTGCAGCTTTTCTAGAAAGTAACTCAGCTTTATTTACACCTGCTTTCAAAAAATAAACACTCAGGCAACCCCGATGGCAATAAACCAGATGGAATCAATAATTTACATATCTCCAGAGGAGTCTGTCTAGAAGCAAAAGTGTAAGAAATGATTGACTATTTTATAGAGATTGCCTTATTTTAACATGTATGAAACACCCATGTTTTGACTGAATTTAGCCTATTTTGCCTTTAAGTGTATAGTACTCAGGAAAATCATAGTATTTTTTGAAAAAAAGAAAGAAAAACAATAGAGTGAAAGGATTTTACTCATGTTGAGTCCCTTTATTTTGCTAAAAAATTCTTCAATCCTTGTGACGTAATTTCTTTGATGTATTACCATAAACAGCCAGATAAAATAGCACAATTTCCCTCCATGTAAGAATGTAAATATAGGGCCAGGGATGTAGCTCAGTGGCCCCATGCCTGCCTGGCAGCACAAAGTCATGAGTTTGACTCCGGAAAAGGGGGGGTGGGGAAGAATGTAAATATGGCCATTTGACTTCTCCATGTTGTTCTCTAAATTTCAGATTTTATTCACAAACATGCCTGCAATAGACATATTCAGATAGGTACCTATAACTGCCTTAGGATCAGTGTTGTAAAACTTGTTCTGGCTTTGCAGAAAGTACCGATCCACTGCTCTTCTTCATCAGACTCGCTGCATGCATGTTTTGCTGTGGTTTTGTTTTCATTTCCTATGCTTAATTAGTTTCATTGTCTTCTTAACTGATGTTTCCTCAGTTATAAATCTTTCCATTCCAGCAGAAGCAGGGACATGTCTCCAACTACCACTCTCTTTCTCATATAGAAATTATGTGTGTTTCTGCTATTGTGCCTTTGGCTACAACTCAGAGAGAATCATTATTCTTGTTCAATTATACTCTAAGTTTAACCTCAGGATTTATTTAGACTACATTTTTATCATTACCAAGAATCAAGGCACCAATCTCTGTACGTAGTTATTTTATTTAATGATTATTTCCATTATGCTTACTCAATGAAATTTATTTAAAACATATTATTAGACTGTTCTTTTCTTGGATATCTGGTTTTCTTGAAGGGAAGGAGCTTAGGGTAGTTAGTGGTAAATTTAAGAAAAAATATTTGACAATTAAACTTTATACAGAGAGAGATGGAGAAAGAAAGGAAGGGAGAAGAGAGAAAGAAAGAGAGGAGAAAGAATGAATGCAAGTAGTCAAAATGGTAGGATGCTTTGTCTTATTGCAATTACAGTAGGAGTTAATCAAGTATAATTTAAGTTTTGCAATAAAGTCTGAAGCTTAGACACTACTACTCCTTGTGAGATATATGTTAGAGTTATGATATTAAAATGAGAAATTATTTTCAGATAATATGAATGATAATGAAAGGCAGAGTTAATTATGGTTCCATCAGTTCCTTTTGGAAAGATTTAGGGAGGAGTTTGAAAGGAGTTTGCAACAAAAACAAAGTGGTATGTTCAGGAAGAGAAGAATTTCTATTTCCTAAGAAAGAGTTGATTTAACCCTAAAGCCAATCAAGAGAAACTTTTGTGGGTTCCAACCTTGTTTTGGCCTACTCCTTGGCTGAAATCTATGTAAGTAACTTACCATGCATTTGCAGGGTTCTTTTTCCTGCATTGTTTCTTCATTTCCATCCTGTGGCAACTTCCAGGAGAAGCCATGGTCTAGAGACTGTTTGAACTTCACTGTTCTGGGTCCTAGCTAGGTTATAATTGGAAAAAGTAATTGTTTGTTGCTTAGTTTGCTGTTCCATTCTTACTCTCCTAAAAGACCAGTGCTACCCAGAATGGGGATAGAGCAACATGTCTCCTTTCTTGGGTGTTATTTTCTATCTCCAGAGGCTTGTTAGTAAAACTCACTAATTTTCAAAATACCGTATTTGTAGGAGAATTTGATTCAATCCATCTAATTTTAAAAGCAACTTTATTCTGCACATTTGAAAGTTACTCAGCTCTCATGATGAATGAGTTATTGCTTGCTTTTTTGAACTTGTACATTTCTTTTAACTTTTTTTGGTACGGGGGATCGAACTCGGGTCCTTGCACTTGCGCAGCAGGAGGCGAAACCACGGAGCTAAATTCCTGGCCCTCTTTTAACTTTTGAGCAGTTGATGAATAACAACTCTAGATTAAGGGGCTTTGGAGAATTGGTAAAAGTTAAAGGGAAATATTGGAATAAAGATGAAGTGACTGTATGCAAACTCCTAGTTCTGAGACAAATTTTAGGCATTCTTAAACCTGAATATCTAGGAGCATTTAACCTAAATGATTTGACACTTTTATCTAAAGGAGACCTCTGGCTACAGAAAATAAGCACCAGATCTCCTAATCACAGAGTCCCTATATTTATATTTATATCTATACCTATCAGTGGTACAAAGTAGACATTCTGAAGTCTTATTTGAAAAAATGTTTGGCTATCATAGCTTTCTTTCAATGATAGCCCACTCTGTGTTTCCCAGATGTCATGTGTACTTTTTTCGTTGCTGTTAACCTCCTTTTCTATTTACTTGGCCCAAGTTCACTCTGAAGAACCAGTTTCTTCCCTACTCTTCACTTTTGCTTTCTTGAATAAATTTTGCCCCTGCTCTTTGCTAGTTTCACTCATTTCTTTGTTCAAGATGAGAAGAACCTGGAATCTGATTCCAGAAGAGGAGGTGAACAACCCTTAACCTGGTAACATTTAGATGGTGAGCCACTTTTTCAAAGCAAGCTACCTGATAACATGTTTTAGTGATCGTAGCCAGGAGAGTACATTTTGGCATGACCAGCCCAAAACCAACATTTTTGGTGATCTGAGCCAGAAGAGTACATTTTGGTGTGGCCAGGCATGAGAAAGTAAGGCCCACATTGGGCAAACTTTTAATTTTTCTCCTCAAAGTTTTTTACTTATCCCAGTTTTGTAAATGACTTTTTTCTTGGTTTATGTCTTGGTGTAAAGTTAGGATTATGGGTATGCCACCCTGGGTGTGGGTGACACCAATAAATAGGTTTAAAGCTTGTATGAAATCATGTAGCTAGACATGGGCTTATGTCAACTACCTCCATCTTTTTCTTGTTTACTAACTCACCTTATGAGCTATGCCTCTGATTTTTGAAGAACTAGAGGGAGGAAGCTCTCCGCCCGCCCCCAGTACTGGGAATCAAACTCAGGACCTTGCACCTGCTGAGCTACACCCCCCTTTTTGAATTCTTTTAACTGGCATAGTGGCTTTTCCCTGCATGGAAGAGAAAAACTTTTCCTTTTTAAAATGTCCAAGGCGTTCGTCCAGGACCAAGTGCTGGCAAAACTGTATTTTTATCTAAGAGCCTTTCTAAGGCCATTGTTAGTTGGCTCTTATGCTTCCCTGTTTAAATCCAGATAAGTTAGACATATGCCTGATGCTTGAATAAAACAAAACTTAACATTTAAAAACCTAATTATGTAACTGTAAGTGTATGTAAACAGTGATCCCAATTCTTAGTAATTTAAATTCTATCAGAATAAATGTAAGAGATGTTTTCCTGCATGGTTTCTGGTTAAGTAGAGTCATCTTAGTTAAGTGGACTCATCAAGGGACTTAAAATACCAGTTGAGCCATCAAGGAGCTCAGAATAAATGTAAATTGAACTATCAAGGGGTTCAACTAGGTGACTAAGGGAACTTTGTTTGGGGAGGTTCTGCCTTTAATTCATGAGAGTTTGGACTAGGCAAGGCCAACAGATGGCCCAGCCCCCTTCATCCTAATGAGTTAATAGGTCCAAATATGGAGACAAAAAGCCCCCCAAAGGGGGAGCTTTCTTCTGTGGTCTTCTTGCTAAAGGATGCTGGCATCATTCTAAAGTTCTCAGATAAAGATGTCTAGCTAGGTTTTGTAAAGTCTCATAGAGCACTTTGTGGACTTTGTGTCACCTCCTTATGTGTGGGATTCCTCCTTAAGTAGTGTAGGCCTAGTTTTCCCCTTTTCTCTGTAAATCCCAAGACAAGCAAAGGGGAAATCCTGTTGGATCTCGTGACCATGTGGATTTCACTGACATCGCTACTAGAGTGTATTCTCAATGAGTAGAAAAGGTTTGTTCCTGACATTCTAAAACAGGAACAAGTTATCTACTATTTCTATACAGTTTGGGTCCAGTATAAATTGGGAGGTGGCGAGTGATGGGTATAGAATGGTACTTTAAATTATGAGACTATTCTCCAGTTATAGTGTTTTTTCTTAAAACAATCAAGGAGGGATGGAATGCCTTATGTTCAGGCTTTTGTGACTCTTTATCAAAAGGAATGCTCAGTGTTAGAGTAAACCAAGGCACCACCCAGACCACCAGAGCAGGCAAAAATGAAGCAACAAATGAGGTCTTATTTCCAGCCCAGGTGCAGGCTAGTCAAGGGGGTCAAAGCCTTTGACCCTGGGGGATTGGACAAGGGGAAACTTTATAGGGGAGTTTGGTTAGGGGAAGGGTAGTGTCAGGAGGAGTGGAAAATTCTGTCCTAGAGTGGAGGAAGTCTTTTGTTCTAGGGCAGAAGAAGTATAATGGACTTCAGGGGTATCTGTACCCATAGATGTTGCTGCATGGAGTGGGCTGTTTGTCTCGAACCTGGGCCTTGGCTTCCTGTTATCCTTTGCACCTTGCAGGATGTGTAACTGCAATGCCTGCAAAGTTTTTCTCTTCTGCCTGGGTGGGGATCTGACACTCAGGAGCTATGATATTTCGCATGACCCCCAAGAAGGAAAAATATATTCTTGATGACCCTGTCTTGAGACCCCCCCACTTTATCTGAGGGGGATGTGGGTCTCTCTGATCTGTTTGATGATACTGGAAGGTCTCCATGACCTCCTCCTGCTAATATCCAAGATAATAAATCAAGTCCATCCCCTCCAAGTGATTCTGGAACTCCATTAGAGCCTAGTGCCCCAGGGGAACCCAGTGTTCCTCAGCCCCCTTATCACGCTTCTCAGACAGCTTTAAGCCCTGCAGGTAGAACCCAAAGTGGTGCTTCTTACAACTCTAATTCACAACTTATCCTGCACCTAAGAAAAGCCCCAGGGCTGAGAGGGAATACTCAAGTGCAAGTCCCTTTTTTAGTTGCAGATGTCTAGCAGTGCGAGGAACAATTAGGCCAACTGTCAGAAGATCCTAGTAAGTTTATAGAGGGGTTTCAAACTTTGGCTCTTGCTTTTGATTTATCGTGGTAAGATGTCCAATACATCTTGGCCATTTGCTATACCCAAGATGAAAAATAAAGAATCCTACAGGAGACTAAAAACTACACAGATGAGCCTTGAAAAGGAAAATACCACCCCGGAAAGGCTATTCTTTCCTCAACAGAGCCAAACTGGAGCTATAAGATGCAAGATGGACTAGAAATGATGTGTTTCTCTTCTGAGGAGCCTGGATAAATTTAGACATCATGGGTGAGCCAATTCAACTACTTATTGATACAAGGGGAGCTCATTTTGTTTTGACTTCTTTCTCTGGAAAACTCTCCTCTAAGCCATAGTTGAGGTTGAAGGGATCCCTAGTTGAAGATTCTTTACTCTCTTCTGATGTGTCACTTTTAAGGTCAAATTTTTAACCATGAATTTCTAACTGTCCCACGGTGTCCTACACCCTTGCTAGGAAGAGAGTTATCAACAAAAATGAGGGCAATTCTCAAATTCCAGCTAAGGCCAAAATAGATTTTACTTGCTGGGACTATACCATATCTCCTTGATGAAATCAACCAACAGGTAAATCCTGCTGTATGGTATAAGGGAATACCTGGTAGGAAAAATTCAGCTATTGCCAGTAGTTATAAGACTGAAAGACCCCAGCTGACTTTCTAACCGAAAGCAGGATCCAATCAAGGAAGAGTCACATAAAAGCCTTCAGCCTTTCATAGACAAGTTTCGCAAATATAGCCTTGTGAGGCCTTGTCAGTTCCCCTATGATACTTCCATTCTCCCTGTAGTAAAGCCCCCAGGAGAATATTGAATGGTACAAGACCTGTGCCTCATTAACAATACTGTCATTCCAATCCATCCTCTAGTATCAGATCTATACACAATTCTCTCCCAAATTCCAGGGGACACTAACTGCTTCTCAGTCTTAGATTTAAAAGATACATTTTTCTCCATCCTCCTACATCCAAATTCCCAATTTGTGTTTGCCTTTGAATGGGAAAATCCCATTTCAAGAGAAAAGCAGCAATAAACTTAGTTCTCCCACAAGGGTTTAGAGACAGTCCTCACATTTTTGCTCAGGCACTAGAAAAAGATTTGAGAACCTTAAAGTTTAAATAAGAAACCACTCTACAATAGGTAGATGATATTCTAGTTTGTAGCCCAACCCAGAAAATACCTAACTATAACACTGTATAGATTCAACTTTCTAGCTAAGAGAGGATATAAAGACTCCAAAGAAAAGGCTCAGCTGTCCCTCCAAAAAGTTCAATATCTGAGACATATTCTTACATCTAGGGAATGACAGATGTCTAGGGACTGGATCCAGGCATCTTTATAGAATAAAGCCAGTCCCATCTGAACTGTCTGAAGCACATGATCACCCAAAAGGAAAAATCTACTCCTGTGAACCTCTGGAAGACTTGAGATTTCTCTTGGAAAGGAAAAAAAAAAAACCTTCCTGCTACAGAAGCATGGAAAATCTGACCTGCTCCTCATATTTAGGCTAATAATGAAGGCCAGTGGTTATTAACTCTTCTCATTGTTTCCTGACAGATTTTCCTTTCTTCAACATAGCCAGTGAGTCACAGTACCTCGAGGGAGTTGGAAAGCACATAATCCCCAGTAGGTGGGGTCTACAGCCCCTTCCAGCTTAAAGAAGCTATAGATGACAGAGACCTCCACTCACTCAGCACCTCATAAACAATTATTGGGATTTGTGTCTCTCAGGGGAAAATGAGGTAGGAGATTAGGGCACAGCAAAAGCTGGCTGCGGAAGTATGTCTGACCTGTTGTTAACAAGATCCCAAACTCATGCGCAGAACAGTTCCCAAAGCCCCGCTCGTGGACTTTTCCCAAGAATTTAAGCAGGTTTTCAATAGGATGGCCTAGACCTGATGTCAGGCTGAGGTGTGGGATTCCAGGACAGCCTCTCAGGACCCAGATGTAGAAGTTCTCCTGGGTTTCCTCAAGATTTGGACAGCATAAAAGAAAGATAGCCATAAGGAGCTGCTGCTATTATAGCTTTGCATGATAGCCCACTATGTGTCCTAGACCCAGTGTGCAAATTTTATCTTTGCTCTACGTTCTTATTTATTCAGCCCAAGTTTGCTCTGCAGAGCCAGTTTCTCTCCTATTCTTTACTTTTAGTTTTTCCAGTAAACTTTGCCACTGCTAAAAATATAGTGGTTGATCATATTTTGTTAACTGAAGCCAACATCAAAACCAAAGCAAAAGTTAAATTTGATGAATTAGTGATTGCACTAAAGGAGAAATTAATTTATTTAAAAAAATACTTTTCTAAGTTGAAAAACTAAAATTTGCAATGAAGACTTATCTAATAGGATTAATTATCTGTATTGATAATCACAAATCAGTGACACGGTCTTATCTATGTTAAATTTGTTAAACAGCTGTGACTTCTCTGTAGAACAAGGACATCATGTTGCTTATCAGTGAGTGCATTGCTTCCTAAAATGTAAGCAGAAGGAAGACCTGCCACCATTAGGTTTGCAATTATGATTTTATACCCCACCTGTTCACTCTGCTCCCAGGACAGCACAACATGGTAGTGATTGCCTCTAGGATGCCACCCAAGGGGCGACTCCAGAAAGTCTCTCTCTCACATCCATTTTGCAGCACTGGAATGTTCAGGGTAGGTGGAAACAAAAGAGTTGTATCTTTCATAGAATAAACAAGATTCAGTGTTATCCACATTTGTTTTCCTTAAATGCTGAAGAACATTTTGGATTTGTTGTTTAATTCTTAGTTTTTTCCCTCTGAATTGTTTTACCTACCCTTAGAGGAAAACTGTAATATTGTGATAGTAATTATTTGAGTTTTGAAGATGTGATAAAGAAAACCGCAAATCAGGGCTAGAGCAGAGATTTGGAGGAAGCTTCCAGTAAGGAAATGAAATAAGAAGATAGAAGAAAGGAGTGACTTTTAAAGTTCATATAAGTTATACAGATTAGTTTCATTTTGGCAGATCCATATATGCATATAACATACCTGTATCATTTTTACCCCTAGTCAACTTCTTGTACTTCCTTTTCTTTTACCCTTTGTTCCTTTCCTCTTCTCTAATAGTCCCCCTTCCACTTCCATGTTATCTTTCTCTTTTTAAAAAGTAAATATTATATATGGGAGAAAATATGAAATATTTCTCATTCCAATTCTGACTTATTTCACTTAATATAAAATTTTAATGGCTGAATAATACTCCACTGTGTATGTATACCACATTCTCTTTCTTCTTCTCTTGACAGGCACCTAGGCTGAATCCACAGATCAATTATTGTGAATTGGGCTGCAATAAACATGGATTTGCGTGGTACATCAATGATAGGTTGACTTTAATACTTTTGGGAATATACCTAGGAGCTATATAGGTGGATCGTATGGTGGATTTCAAGTAATACCTATTTTTAGTTTTTTAAGGAACCCCCAGTGATTTTCATAGTAAGTGTACTAATTTACATTCCCAACAAAGATGTGTAAGAGTTCCCTTTTCACCTTTGAGCTTGCTGGCATTTATTATTCTTTGTATTCTTGCTGATATCCATTCTGACTGGGATGAGGTTGAATCAAGTATGCAGCACCATTTGAAAGTCAAAAGCCCAGAAGGTCACTGGGGAGTCATTGATATAAGTTTGCATTGGAAGGCTGAAGAAATTGGACACTGATGTCCTAAGGTGATGACACCAAAAGACACCTTCTCAAGCTGTCTGCAGCTCTGCAAAAGTGCACACCAACTTTCTTCTTCCCTTTATTCTGTCCATGGTATAAACATATTGATTGGTGCCTCCCACAACTAAGCAAGTCTTCTCTCCTCAGATGGCTGGTCTACATGTCAGTCATACGGAAACAGTCCACAGAGATACCTAGAACTCTATTTTATGAATCTTCTAGGTGTTTATGTTCTTTTTTCTTTTAACTTTATTAGCACATGTGTGAGGTTCAGTGACTTGTGTGGAGCTGGTACATGTATGTAACACATGCCAATTCCCTTTTTATCCCTTACCCCTTCCCTCCCTCCCTTCTCCTTCTTCTCTTTATCCCCTTTACCTTTGAGAATGATCTATTTCCTTGATTCCTATTACTAATCTTTTGTTTTTCTCTTTATTTTTACTCTGAATTTCTTATATAAGAGAAACAATGTGATATTTAAGCTTGTGTGTCTGATATATTTCACTTAACATTATGGGCTTCCTTTGCATCCATTTTCCTACAAATGACTCAGATTTATCTTTATGTGGCAGAGTTATATCCCATGGTGTATAAATACCACATTTTCTTTATCCATTCATCTATTTATGGACATAGAAGCTGCTTACAAGATTTGGCTATTATGAATTGTGCTGCTATAAGCATGGGTATGTATATATCTCTGTAATATGATATCTTTAACTCTTTTGGAACAATCTCCAGAAGGGGAATTGCTGAGTCAAATGGAATTTCTAGTTTCATCTTTTTGAGGACTCTCCATACTGATTTCCATAGTGGTTGTACTACTTTATATTCCCACCAACAGTGTAGAAGGGTTCCTTTTTTCTCTCCGGGATCTCTAGCATTTGCTATTATTTGATTTCTTGATGATGGCCATTTTTTCTTAAGTAAAATGGAATTTCAGTGTTGTTTTAATTTGCATTTGTCTAATCGCCAGCTATGTGAACATTTCTTCATGTATTTATTGGCCATTTGTGCTTCTGTGAAGTGTCTATTCATTTCACTTGTGCTAGGCATTTCTTAATTTAGTCATATGATTAATTAATTTAGACATATGATTAATTAATGTTCACAAGTGGTATGACTGAATATTTCTTACCTTGGAGAAAAGGCAAAGTTTTAGATTTAGACAATACTGTACTTTTTATGTTTTGCTCCTCTTCACATTGATATTTATCAAGCTGCAAGGATCCAGAATTTTACAGTATGATTATAATTCTTTCCTACTAAAATTAAATTTCTAAGCAAGAATATGCATGACATCTCTGAATGTTTAAAAAACACTTTCTGTTATGTTTTAACTCATTATCGAGAACTTTGGAGAACATTACAGAAAGTAAGAAAAAAGCAAGGAACTTTATCGGGACCATAGATTTAAAGAATGTTGTTTAAGTGAACAATAAATATCAAATTTTGGGCTCCTGTTTAACATACATAATGATTTCACTACTTTCTCAATTTACACAAAATGGTCAGAGGATGTAACTTTTGTTACCCTGTTAGTGTTGGTGTCTTTGGTGAGAGTACAGGAATACACTGGAGTTGGCCTAGATCATGCTTCTCAGACTTTAGTGTACATCACAGTCATGCTATCTAGAAGACATATTCAAGCACATTACCAAGACCCATTCCATGGTGTGTGATCCTATAAGGCTGGGTTGGAACCTGAGAATCTATATTTGACCAGTTTCCAGATAATTCTGGTGTTTCTTGTTCCAAATCCAGACTTTGGGAACCACTGGCTTAAAATAAGAAAAGTGTCTTATTTACTTTCTCATTGCTGGGATAAAATACCTGACATCCACAAATTAAAGGAAGAGATGTTTATTTGAGTTCACATTTTGTAGAGTTTTCAGTGCATTATCAGTTGGTTCCAAGGCCAGGTGACATGGCAGAGGGGCATTGCACAAGAGAAAGAGTTCATGGCATGGCAGGCAGGAAGCAAAAAGGGATCATGGGAGGAGGAGGGATATATACCCTTCCAGGCCATACTCATAATGACCCACCTCTTCCTATTGGGCTTCACCTTCCAACATTATACCCAGCTATAACCCACAGTGGACCGATCCAATGATGATTAATCACAAACCCATGACACCATCACCTCCAAAAGCCCCACTTATGAGCATATTAAGCTTGGGGGCAGGGCATGTAGATATAGTCCATAACAGAAGGTGTGATTTCATGACAGCAAAGTGAACATGGCTCAGCTTTTAACTTTGTTTCTCCTCCTCCTTCGTATTTCAGTTTACTCTGAGTTCACTGAGACCAGGACACTATATTACTCAGCAGTGTCTACTAGAATCCCCAGAACATAATACATAGTATATGTTCAGTGCAGGGTGATAACCCACTCTCCATTAGCATTCTCTGTGGTTCCACTGATACTTGATTAGAATTCTCTAAATTATTTTAAGACAATTCTACCAACACAGAAATTGTCTAAGTTCCAGTTCTAAAGAATATGTCAAAGAGACCATGCTTTTTGTTTCATGGATCACTTTTTGCCTTCTCTGGTTTGAAGACAATTAAATGATTGTTGTTGTATTTGAACAAAAACCAAAATTCAACTATACACAATTGTCTGAGTATAGATAAACATATAAAACAATGGATCATTAAAAAATTTATGATGAAGGGTAGTCATTTAAACTCTGAAATTTCAAGCAACTTAATTTAAATGTTTTTTTTATTTATTCAACTTGCATTTATTAAACTCTTATTTGATGGGTTATTCTTCCCATAACCTTCTTTAGGACCAGATAACACCTCTTTTATAGTACTTAACACACTTTCTTGGGGAAAAGAGTTTTCTATGTTTATGCCCCACAATAAGGATCCTTAGGTATATATTCCTAAGGAATATCTGTCTGGATTAGGCTTGGCATGAGAAAGATTAAAAAAAACAAAGCAAAACAAAAAAAACCCAGGTCTAACACAAAGTCATTGTCGTAGAAGATTTTTCAGTAGAGAAGTTGAAACAAAAGTGTATATTAATGTACTTACTTAGAACTACAAACGTTATTCTATAAATGCAACATTATATATTTATATTATTACTTTACTAGAAATCCTAAACTACTTGGAAAAAAGGATCCTAATCATATTATAGACAATAACTGAGTATTTCATGCAATCTTATAAAACATCCCATTCACAGTAAGTGCCCAATAAGCCATTGTTGAATTTTATGATTTAGTTTGATAATCATATAGAAGACTTCTCAGGATGGTGGCTATATCATACTCACATGTACATTCTTCATATCTCTTACAATACCCTGTATAGATATTTTTATACCTGGAATTTTTAAAAGCATTAATTTTTTCAACTCCAAGGAATTTTAGCTTTTTAAATGATTAATATCTAAAAAGTTCCTGGCTAATAATCTTAAAATTAGAAGCCTATACTGAATTTAAAACAGCAGCAACAACAAAACTAAGTAGGGAGGTTATGGTCTAAGCTGATATTGTGCAAGATGTGTTAAGGTGAAATTATAGCTGGATAAGGGCTCAAAGAATTCTATCAGGTCAAATATTGTTTCTATGAATTATAGATGCTTTTGATGGTAAAATGATCCCATAAATCTTCTGAGCCACTACACTAAATCTGGTCCTTCACTGAAAAAAAGTGCCTCTTTGTGCAGGCCTAACATTGATTAAAAGGAAGTAAGAGCAAAGAGAGGTACTTATATTTCCCCAGCAACCAGAGGATTTGCTTAACATGAACTACTGAAACGTTCATCAGCTAATGTTCCTGGGAGAATTATTCTCTGTACTCAAGGATCATTAGCTTTGGTAGTATTCTCTTCTCTGTTTAAGTTCAGGACAGGCTGATGTGCAAATTGTGTGGATTACTATGTGTATACTTACCACATTTTCTTTATCCATTCATCCTTAGATGATTAGATTGATTCTATAACTTGATTATTGTGAGTAGAGTTGCAATGAACATAGGAGTGCAAGCATCTCAACAGACTAATTTCAAATCTTTTGGGTAAACACCCAGAAGTAGGATTGCTGGATCATATTATAATTCTATTTTCAGCTTTGGTGAAATCTATATAGAGTATTTAATAGTGACTATTGTAATTTACATTTCCAGCAACAGTGTAAAGGTTCACATTTCTCTACATTCTGTGTCCATGATCTTTGGTCCTTTTGATAGCCATTCTGACAGGTGTCTGAGATGATATCTCTTTGTTGTTGCTGTTGTTGTTGAGACAGAATCTTGCTCTGTAGTTCAGGCTGCCCTTGAGCTCACTATGCAGCCCAGGCTAGCCTCAAACTCAGGGTGATCCTCTTGCCTCAGCCTCTCAGGTGCTGCAGGCATGAACCACCACACCTGGCTTATTTAATTGTGTTTTAATTTGCATTTCTCTGATGATTAGCAGTGTTGAGTGTTTTGTCACATACCTGTTTGTCCTTTGCTATGTCTTCTCTTGAGGAAGTCTATTCAAGTCCTTGGTCCATTTTTACATTGGTTTAATTATTTTGCTATAGAGTTGTTTAAATTTTTTAATGTGTTTTGGACATTAACCCCTTTGTAGATACATGGTTTGCAAATATTTTCTTCCAATCTGTATGTTGTCACTTCACATATTTAGTTGTTCCTTTGCTGTGAAGAAGTTTTTTAGTTTGATGTAATTTCATTTTTACATTTTGCCTGAGCTTTGGAGATTAAACCAAAACAAAAAAACAAACAATAAAAAATCCTCATTGTTCTGACAATGTCATCTAATTTTTCCCAGTAAAAAAGTAAAAATATACAAATAAGATTACATCAAACTAAAAAACTTCTTCACAGTAAAGGAAATAATTAAAAATGGTATCAGATAAGGGTTCAATATCATTCTCCGTATGTGGACGTCCCATTTTTCCAGCACCATTTGCTGGAGATATTACTATTTTCCCATTGTATATTCTTGACAAGATAGCTGAAAATCAGTTGGTCATATCTGTATGGGTTCATTTCTGGGTTTTCAATTCTGTTTAATTGGTCAGGATATCTATTTTTATGCTGGCACCATGCTATTTTGTTTACTATGGCTTTGTAGAATAATTTGAAATCATATGGTGTCATGTCTCCATCTTTGTTCTTTTTGATCATTATTATCTTGGCTATCCAGAAGTTATTATGGTTCTATAAAGTTTTTGATTTTTTTCTATTTTTATTTAAAAGGACATTGGAATTTTGATAGAGATGTCATTGAATCTGAGGATCACTTGGTAGTATGCATGTTATAATGGTATGAGTTCTTCCAAGCCATTCACATAGAATATCTTTCCATTTTTTATGTTTTTAATTTCTTTCATTGGTGCTTCAAAACTTTCAGTGTATCTCCTTGGCTAAATTTATT
Organism: Heterocephalus glaber; assembly: GCF_053883595.1. Classification (NCBI taxonomy): domain Eukaryota; kingdom Metazoa; phylum Chordata; class Mammalia; order Rodentia; family Bathyergidae; genus Heterocephalus; species Heterocephalus glaber. Next base: position 9,191,701 of record NW_028258310.1, on the reverse strand, counting down.
CCTCATTATTTTTTTTTGTAGCCTATTATAAACAGGATTGATATTTTGATTAATTTTTAATAGTTCATCATGACTCCATAGAAATGGTACTGATTTGGGCCTATTGATTTTTGTGTTTTGCAGACTTACAGGACTTATTTATTAGTTCTAACAGTTTGTTGTTGTTGTTGTTGTTGTTTTTGTTGGAGTGTCTAGGATTTTCTTTACAGATCATGTTTGTGGCAAACACTGACAGTTTCACCTCTCCTATTCCTATTTGGCTCTTTTATTTCTTTCTCTTGCCTAATTCTCTGGCAAGGATTTCTGACACTGTTGAATAGAAATGGGGAGAGTGGGCATCCTTGTCTTTGACTTTCTAGTTTTCACTACTGAGCATAATGTCAGTGGTGCGCTGCTCCAGGACAGTTTTAATAGAAGTGGTGATGTTAAGCATCTTGATCTCATTTCTAGTTTCAGTGAGAAAGTTTTTAATATTTCATCATTATTGTTGCCTGTAGGCTTTATATTGATTCTGTATTATTTCAGGGAATTCACATTTCATTCTTAGTTTGTTATGAGGTTAAAATTCTGTTAGTGATGAAGCTGTATTAAATTTTATAAATGCCCTTTACATATCTGTTAAATCAATAATAATTTTTCTTAATTCTGTTAGAGATACATTTTATTGGCTGAATTTTTTCATGTTAAATCAACTTTACGTTTCTAGAATAGACCCTGTTGCTTGTGACATACTACTTTTTTATTTGTTGCTAAGTTTGATACCTTTTCTGTTTAAATTTTCATATGTATGTTCTCAGGACAGATACTCTTTATTTTTTTCTTTCTTATAATGTTGTTGCCATATTTTTGTGTACGATTACTCTCACCTTATACCGTGAACCAGGAAGCATTTTTTTCCTATTCTGTTCCCTGTGAGGTTCTATTATTTTTGAATATTTGAAAAATTTCACCAGTGAATCCATTAAAGCTCCATTAATGGAGCTTTCATTGTGGAAAGATAATTTCCATTGTTGAGTCGACTTCTTTAATAAATACAGGACATTTTGAATTTTTTTATAGCTACTTGTGCAGAGTTTCATATATTTTAATATTTATTTATTTATTTATTTGGTACCGGGGATCGAACTCGGGACCTTGAGCTTGCGAAGCAGGCTCTGGAACCACCGAGCTAAATCCCCGGCCCTATATTTTAATATTTAAACAAGGCCCAAACTTTTAGATTTAGAGGATAAAGTTGTTCAAGATATCTTTTTATAATCCTTTTAGTTCCTTGATATAGGCAATTTGTGTGTTCTCTTGCTTTCTTTTTTAAACTTCTCTTGGCAATTTACTTTAATCTTTTCTCGAAAAAGGGCTGTTTATTTTTCTGTTATACATTTTGTTCTTATTTTATTAATTTCTGTTCTTATTATTAGCACCTTTCTTTTCATTTCTCTAAGTTAAATTCTCATTTCCTTTCAAACTTGTTCAGGTGGTGCACTGGTCACCCTCTGTCACTGGAACAAAATACCTGACACTTGGAATTTAAAGGAAGAGAAGTTTATTTTGACTCATGATTTCAGAGATTTCACTTCAAGGCCAACTGGCTTCATGCAGAAATGGAACAGCAGAAAGACATGATGCAGTAAAGCTGCTCAACCCATGGCAGCCAGGAGGCAGAGAGAGGGAAAAAAGAAAGAGTGAAAGGAAGCAGAGGGAGACAAGAATACACCTTTCCAGGTGACTCTCCTGGTGATCCACCTTCTCTAACCAGGCCCCAGCCCCTAACACACCATCAGCTATGAACTCATCAATGCATTATTCCACCGATGGATTGGCACCCCACCATCATCATCCAATCTGCTTCTAAAACTTCCACCCTTGGTCATGTGAGCTTTTGGAGGAAACATTTTTGATTCAAACTGTACAGACAATCACTTAAATAACATGTTCAGGCTTTTTCTCCTTATATATTTCTCCTTATATATGCTGTCATTTGTTTTTTCCTAACCAGAGCATTAGCTGCATCACACAAAAAGTGATTTAACCTATTTTCCTCATAATCTTAGCTTAATTCCATGGTTGCCAGAAAACATTCATTGAATTAGTTCATTTACTTAAAACTTGTGACTTTTATTTTAAGTGTCCCAGCATATCATCAACAATGGCAAGCTTTCCAAAAGCAATGAAAAACAATGTGCATTGTCATTATCAATGCAGTGTTTCATATACTTCATATATAAGGTCAACTTAGTTAATCTTATTACTTAGGTGGACTTTATCTTTGTTGATGTTTGTTTCTTCTTATCAGTTTGCTAGAAAAGTATGTTGTATATTTATTTTTGCTTTTTTAGTTCTATCACATTTTACTATGATATGATTTTCTTTACATATTTTGAAATTTAAAGTCATTATATCTTCCTGGTATAATATATTTTAATCAGAGAATTTAGAACATTTATAGCTGATGAATTTACTGGCATATTTGAGTATGTTTTTACTGTCTAATAATTTAACTTTTTTTCATTCCACCTTCACATGTTCCTTTTTTATCTTATTGTTGATACACATTCGTATGTCAGTATCTCCTCTTGATCTATGCTCTCTTACTGTTCTTATGATTTACTCTGAATCTTTTTACTCTAGAGGTTACAAAATGAATCTTTGACTTTATAGCTTAACATAACATTTCTATCATGTTTTAAATAATATTAAAACCTCAGATCCTTCTATCACCATTTATCCCTGTCGCCTTTAAAAATTATTATCTTGAATTTTAGTTTTCTCTCTATATATTCTGCATCCTAACAAACACTATTATTGTTGTGTGAGATCCATATTCACTTATATATATGCTCTCTTTGCCATGCTATTGGTCTCCATTGCTTCCTACAATTTTATTATTTGTATTACTGAATTAGGACCAGTTTTCTTCTGTCCAAAGACTTGCCTTTGGTATTTCTTCTAGCATATGTGTGCTGTTATCTTGACATATTCTCCATTTTTCAGTCCAGAAATGTCATTCTTTCTTTAACCTTTATTTTTAAAGATGTTTTTGCTTTGTATAGAAATCTAAGTTGCAGTTTATTCTTTTTACCCCTTTAGATATACTGTGTCACTATCCTACGGCTTCCATCATTTGTGTTGAAGGAAAAAAAGTACCTTTACTGTGTGGCTGGTTTTACTATTGATTCTAGTTTTGGAGTTCAGTGGATTTATTATGACATGTCTGAGGGTTTATTTTATTGTTATATGACCTGTATATTGTGTCTTCAATCTGTAACTTGATCTCAGCCAATATCTCTTCACATACTACTTTCTCTCTATTCTCTCTTTTCCTCCCATTTGGACTCCACATACACACATGTTGAAAGTTTGTGTTATACTCTATATGTCTTTTATGCTCAATTTGTTATCTTGTTCCACTGTTGATATCTTCCACTGTTGTGATCCAGATCACAATATTTCTCTTTAGTTGAATTATGTCTGCTATAAAATCTATTAAATTGTTTTAAATTTTAGTTATGTAATTTTGTTCTGCAATTTTCATATAAAACACTTGGTCTTATTTATCATTCATTTTCATATTTTCTCTTTCTCTTATTTTATTTTTTTAGTATTGGGGATTGAACCCAGGGGCTATGCAGTGACCTACAGTCTCAGCTTTTAGCTTTTTTTTCTTACTTTGTTTTGTTTTTTGAGACAAGATTTCACTAAGTTGCTAAATTTCCCATGCTAATTTCAAACTGTGATCCTCCTGGCTCAGCCTCCCAGAGTGCTGGGATTACAGGCATATGCCACCGTGCCTACCCTCGTTTTCTTCAACATGTTAATAATAACAATTATTTTAAAGTTAATGACAGATAACTCCAGTCTTTGGGTCCACACTGTATCTAGTTATCTTGTCTATATTGAGGGGTTCTTGCTTCTTTCTGTATAGGCTCTGGATCATATTTCTGTTTCTGAAAGAAGAGTCTTCCATCCTCGGGCTGGTAGTTAGAGGGAAAGGTTATTTGAACAGGAGGAGAACCTGAGGTAACTTGAAGCTCTTTTTCAGTCTTTCATGTATCTTCCTATTTCTTGTTGACTCTAGGATGAAGCTAGTTTATGACTAAGGACTTCCGTAATGTAAGCCAGGCACTGTGCCTTGGAAACGTGTTGCTCTTCTCAATTTGATTTTCATTTCCAAAGAATTTTACTGATTATAGGAAAGTTTTCAATAGAAAGGAAAGATTTTCACCTTTTCAGGATTTTTCCCGAAGATTTGTGGGGAAAATAAAATAGGTTAAATCTACATGGTGAATGCATAATTATATTCACATTCATCACATGACACATATTTATGAATTAGTAAGATGGGTAATTATGTATTTAGTATATCATATTTTATTTATCTTTCATTCCTATGAAGTGCAAGTCCTGTATTTATATTTAAACAGAAATTTTTCAAGTGTACATAATATTTAGATTAAGTCTCATTAGCATTATACTAGATGTAATAAAAAATCTTTAGTTTTGAATATTGGCAACGTGTATTTAAATTGTGTATTTTCAATCATTCCAGTCAGCTTTTGAATCATTTTCCTTCTGCATCCCAGTACTTAATTATCCAGTGTTAGAAATCCAACTTAATTACTGTACCAGGTAAAACTGAATTGCATACCTCACAAGGAGCACATTATGAATGTCTTAGTCTGTTAAAAAATGAAAAACCCTATAATAAATTTTGATGCCTTCTGTAAAGAACTGTTTAGAAAGATTTTTAAAAGTTATACACATATACATACTTTATCTCACTCTGTGTGAAGGGCAAGGGAGAGAAAGGGGTTTCCTCGCAAGGGTAGCGGTTCATGGTTATCTGCTTTAAAGTGGGACCATGGAAGATTATGAGGAGACAGACTACTGAGATCCACCACTTTTCTGAAAGTCATTTAATTTTCAGAAATGAAATTATACACATGCACTTTGATGCATACTTTTTAATGAAAACATTTTAATTTGCAAAATAAAACCCGCATTATAAAATTAATTATTTATAATTAATTAATTGAAATTAATTATAATGAATTTAGCACATGAACTATCCTATATAGCATAATGAATTATTATGGCATAATGAATCATTAAACAGTGAGATACCATGAAGATAAAGAAATAGGACTTTTCTAGCCACTCCCCAAAGTGTTCACACTCCCTATCCAATTATAACCCCCTCTTTCTTTTCTAAAAGTAACCACTCTCCAGATTTCCATGGTAGTGCTTTCCTTGAATTTCTTTAAATATTTTAATTCAAGTTTGTGTCTCTGGAGCATCCTTAAACACTATAATTTAATTTTGCTCATTTAAAAATAGTATTTTTGAATTATTTCTTAATCTACTCTTACATTTCTTTTTTATGTCCTGGCTCTGTATTCATTGAGTAATGCAGACTGTTTGACCTGTAGTGATCCTATTAGATTTAGATTCTCCTGCTTTAGATTTTGCTGATTACACCGATATATCCCTGTTTTGGTGTATTAATTACTTCCTTGAGAGCTGTTGGACATTTGAAAGTACTGTGAACCTGGGGTAATCAAAGAAGCTATTCATTATTCACTAGTAGCTGCACATGTTCTTTTCAAGGTGATGAAAGACTTTTTGCATCACCACTAATAGGAGTGCATGTGTGTTTCAAATGGGGACTATGTATGAAGCTTTTCAGTAATTCTTGTAAGCGGTAATCACAAATGAATACATTCAATGATGGTTTTGATTTAATAAAAGACTAAGATAAGTATGCTTATGCACATGGACTTGATTTTCTGGCTAATTACCTCACTGTATTAGAGAAGAGAAGATAAACTAACAGAATGAATTAATATCCTTTAGGACAGCATTTCTCAAAATGTGTGTGGGAGATCACCAATGGCCCTTGATATGTTAGTACAGCGTCCAAAACCAAAATGCTCTGCAATTAAATAAGTTGAGAAAATGCTGTCACAGTGCTCATGGGATTTTTAAAGTTGCTGAGGAGTCTTCATTAACTAAAACTATTTAATTTAGTTAACATATTTTTTATTTTATTTTTTTTAACAAGTCTCTTTGACCACATTGTTTTTTGTTTTCACTGAATATTTGACAATATCTTGTGATAAACATGTTTACTACGGGTGTTAATTGAAGAATCTGATTAGTATTGTATTGAATCTAGATTAAGAAGGGAAGTATAGCCATCTTAACATTAAATCTTCTGATCCATGATATAGAATGCCTTTCCATTTATTTAGATGGTTTTCAATAATGATTTGTACTTTTCAGAGTAGAAGTTGTACTTCTTCTTGTAAATTTATTTCTATGTATTTCTGGTAGTTTTGTAATGCAATTATTTTTTAAATTTTCTTTTTGAGTTGTAAATTGCAAGTGTATAAAAATACAGTAGAGTTTTCTGTGTTTATCTTCCTTTTTTTTTTGGTACCGGGGATTGAACTTGGGGACCTTGTGCTTGTGAAGCAGGCAGCAGAACCACTGAGCTAAATCCCCGGCCTGTCTGTGTTTATCTTCTATCTTGCAACCCTGTTAAATTTGTGTACTAGTTGGAATAACTCCTGGAAGATTCCTCAAGGTTTTTTATATAAAAGATCATGCTATATTCTAATAGAATTTGATTTCTTCTTTTCCAATCTGGATGTCATTCATTTTATTTTCTTACATAAATTACTGACTGGAACCTCTAGAATGATGTTGAATAAAAGAGGAGGGAGTGGACATAGTTGTTTTAATTTGGATCTTAGGGAAGAACATACTCAGCCTTTATCAATAAGTTTGACATTAACTGGGATGAATCTGACACAGCAACAGTGTACAATCTTTCATATGCTGCTGGATTTGATTTGCATTGTTCTATTGGAAAGTTTCGCATCTATATTCGTTTTTCTTTCTTTTTTTTAATGAATTAAGTTTATTGGTACATTTTAGATATACATAAGGATCATATTCATTAGAGGGAATTTGTACCTGTACATGATATATTTTGATTCTTATTTTTCCCCATTCCACTACTCTCCCTTCAACCATTATTCCCCTCCTTATTTATAAAATCTTTGTTTTCATTTTTTCCTTTTGTCATTTTTTTTCTTTCTCTTCCTTCCTTTCCTCTGCCCCTTCCCTAATACCCCTGCCCATTTGAACATTTTCTTCCTATTTCACAATATCTATTATATATTTTGGTCTTCATTTACACTTTCAGTTTCTTACACCAGAGAAACAATGTGGTATTTACACGTGTTTGATTTATTTCACTTAAGAGTATAGTGTCGAGGTGCATCCATTTAGCTATAAATGTCTCAAGTTTATCTTTCTTTATGGCTGAGTATTATTCCATTGTATAAAAAACCCACATCTTCTTTATCTATTCATCCATTAATGGGCATTTGGGCTGTTTCCAAGATTTACATATTACAAACCCTGTCACTATAAAAATGGGTGTGCATATATCTCTGTTGTATAATGCTTTTAATTCTTTCAGGAAGATATCAAGAAGAGGAACAGCTGTGTCAAATAGAACCTCTAGTTTTAATTTTTTGAGGAAATCAACACTGATTTCCACAATGGCTACACCAGTCTCCACTCCCACCAACAGTGGAGAAGGGTTCCTTTTCCCCCACATCCCCACCAGCATTTGTTATTGGTTAATTTCTTGATAACACCCATTCTTTCTGCAGTGGGATGGAATCTCAGCATTGTTTTAATTTGCATCTCATGAATGACCAGTGATGTTGAACATTGTTTCATATATTTATTTGTTTTTTCTACTTCTTTATGTGAGAAGTGTCTATTCATTTCAGATTGTCTATTCATTTTGGGATTGGGTCTTTAAATTTGAGGTGTCTGATTTTTTTGAGTTCTTTATATATTCTAGATAGTAGACCTTTGTCTGAGGAACAGCTGGTAATTTTTTTTCCACACTATGGGTTGTCTCCTCATTCTATTCGTGGTTTCTCTTGCCATGCAAAAGCTTTTTAATAAGATGAGATCCCAGTTGTTTATTATGATAGCTCCTATGAAGTTTGGGTTTTTTTTTATACAGTCTTTGCCTACATCAATGTTTTCAAAAGTTCTACCTAATCTATCTTCTAGCAGATTTAGTGTTTCTATTCTTAAGAGATACTGGTCTGTGTTTTTCTTTTTTGTCATGACTTTAACTAGTTTAGGTTATTGCACATCATTGACTAAATTTGGAAGTGTCTTCTTCTGTTTTATTTTTCTGAATTACTGCTATTAACCGTTTTGAAAATTTATGTGGCAGAATCTAGCAGTATAGTCACTTGGGCTTGGGTTTTCTTTTGTAGATAGACTAATTACTAACTTAGTCTCTTTATTTGTTTAACTCTATTCAGATTGCCTATTTCTTCTTGAATTAATTCTGGTGAATTTTGTATATCTAGGCATTTGTCTATTTCATTTAAATTATCTAATTCTTTGGAATGTGTTGCTTATAGTACTTCTTTATTTTCTATTTTATGACACAATAAAACAAAATTTCACAAAATAATAAGAGACTAGCAATAGTTAATACATTGTATATCATTACCTTCAAAATAGTTACTCAGAGTACAAGATATTGACAAAGAGATTCTCTTCTAAAGAAGAAACAGATGGATATTAGCACAAAACTTTCTTTTCAATGAACTAAGAGAAACTAGTAGTATAAATGAAACACATTAGCATATATATAAAATATTTTTAAACAACAGAATGGATAATTTGGGGAACCATCTGAATCTCTCCCTGCTTCCTATTTATTTTCCATTTTTCTCCTCTTTTGGATATGTATACTTAGATTTTCTCATATAAGAAAAACCATGTTATATTTAAGCTTGTGTGTCTGACTGGTATCATTCAACCTTATCTTCTCAAGTTGCATCTATTTACCTATGAATTCCTCAAATTATCATCCTTAATGATAGAATAATACTGCATTGTGTATAAATACTACATTTTCCTTATCCATTCATCTGCTGATGAACAAATATGCAGGCTCCAAGATCTAGCTATTATAAATTGTGCTGCTATAAACATGGGTATGCATGTGTCCCTGTAACATGATAATTTGAACTCTTTTGGGAAGATACCTACAAGAGGGATTCCTGGGTCAAATGGAATTTCTATTTTTCATGTTTTGAGAAATCTCCATATTAATTTCCACAGTGAGTCTATTCATTTACATTCCTTCCAACAATATAGAAAACTCCTTTCCCCCCACATTCTCACCAGCATTTGATAATAGATTTTTTTGATAATAGCTATTTTTTCTGGAGTAAGAGGGTATCTCAAAGTAGTTCTAGTTTGAGATTTCTCTAATGCCCTGTTGAACATTTTTTCATGTATTTATTGACCATTAAAAAATGTCTATTCATTTCATTTGCCTATTTGTGGATTGTCTTTATTTTGAGAAATCTAGTTTTTTTTTCTATTTCAGTGATGGAGAACCTTTATATTTCAGTGATGAACCTTTATATTTCAGTTATATTTCAGTGATGGAGAACCTTTTAGAGCTTGCAGTGATACTAATAGCCCACTGTGGTACACGTGCCATAGTTCACCATACCTGCTGCTGTTAGTTCCCTCTCCGGGGAATAGCTGGCAAAATATATTTTTCCCATTCTGTAGGTAGTTTCTTCACTCTGTTGCTTGTTTCCTTTGGTGTGCAGAAGCTTTCTAATGTAATGTGATCTCATTTGTTGATTATTTTTTTGTGCCACTCAGGTTCTATTCAAGAAGTCCTTGTCTGTGCCTATGTCTTCAAGAGTTGTATCTATTTTATCTTCCAGCACATTGGGATTTTTTGCAATTTTTATTTTTTATCTTTATTTTTTATTAGTACATATTTTCCACATATAATGATTACATTCATCATGGTGAATTTGTACCTGTACATAATAAATTTCATTTTTTCCCATTCCTCTCTCCTCCCTTATTTCCCTCTGCTCCTCCCTATTAACAAAAGCTTTATTTCCATTTTTTCTTTACATTCTTTTTTTGATAATACTGTGAATGGTGTTGTTTCCTAATTTCTTTTCAATAGATTCATTATTAGTGTATGGTAATGCTATTGATTTCTGTGTATTTATTTTGTATTCTGCTATACTGCTGAATTTGGTTATTAATTCTAGAAGTCTTGTGGTGGTATTTTTGGGTCTTGTAAGTAAAGAATCATGTCATCTATAAATAATGATAACTTGACTTTATCCTTTCCTTATATGTATCCCTTTTATTTCTTTCTCCTGTTGACTGCTCTGGCTAATGATTTGAGGACTGTGTTGAACAGGAATGGTGATAATGGACATTTTTGTCTTGCTCCTGATTTTAGAGGGAAAGTTTTCAGTTTTTCCTATTTAATAGGATATCGGCAGTAGGTTGGTTAAAGTATCTTTTATTAGATGCCTAATTTTTCAGGTTTTAAAAATAATGAATTGATTTTGGATTTGTCAAAGGCTTTTTCTGCATCTGTTGAGATCATCATGTGATTTTTTGTCTTTGCTTCTGTTTATGTGATAAATTACATTTATTGATTTGTGTGTTTTGAATCATCCTTGTATCCATCCTTGTATCCATGGGATGAAGCATGCTTGGTCATGGTGTATGATTTTTTTGTTTTTTGTACTGGCGATTGAACTCAAGATCTTGCACTTGTGAGGCAGGTGGCAGCACCACTGAGCTAAATCTCTGGCCCCATATATGATCTTTTTGATGATTTGTTGCATTCTGTTTGCCAGTATCTTATTAAAGCATAACCTTTGTTCCTTTTCTCTAGCCCCATTGTGATTAAATGTGAGTTAATGGATAAAGATGCTTGTTAGTTTTGGGACACTAGATAAAAATCTGTAACAGACCTAAAGTCCCAAAGTAAACTACTCAACTCCTTGTTTGCCCGGAACTGATGTTCTGGGCACCACAATTTTTAGAACAAGCTGCAAATGTCTGCTGACCATCAATACATGACAGTCGACCACTAACCTTTGTCCCCTTTTCTTTAATTCTATATGTTAACTTCCCCCTCAACCCCCTATAAAAACAGCCTCGGACTCTGAGCCAGCTGCCTCTCTAAGCTATTTTGCTTTGGGGGTGCCGTCTGGCCAGACTAATAAAGGTCTGTTTTCCAACTTGTGCGGTGTGTTCCTTCCCGGGTGTTCTTCGCTGTAGTCAGCTCCTTGGAGCTTTTGGTAAGGCTCTTGGTCTTACATTCTGAAGGCACTGCTGGGATTCCTGGGTGTGCTTCACTAGTCAGCTCCTCAGAGCGTTTGGTAAGGCCCTCGGTTTTACATGTTGTATTCTGTTTGCCAGTATCTTGTTAAAGATTTTTGGATCTATGCTCATTATAAAATTGGCCTGCAGTTCTCTTTTATAGTTGGATCTTTGTCTGGTTTAGGGATCAGGATAATGTTAGCTTCTTTTTTTTTTTTTTGAATTTTTAATATTTATTGTGTTTATTAATAAGCATCAAAATTTTGAATATCAACTGTTTTTTAAATTTACAAAGTCTAAAAAAAAACAACAGAAATAAATTCCCATATGAAAATACCAATATAACTTTACAACAAAAATAATCTTTTCTTCAATTAGCACACCTAAGACAGTCTTCACATATGGAAACCGCATGTTCCATGTATTGCTCTCATTGATAGCTCATGTGTTTTGCTTTCTTGTCTTTTTTATAGGACATAATTGACATCTTTCTGGTCTTGCTGTTTTGTAAGGAGGCTCTTATTATATTATACAATATGTAGTTAATAGGTACATAAAATATCAGTAAAATAAAGTATTAAATTATTTTTTTTGGTACTGGGGATTGAACTCAGGACCTTGTGCTTGTGAGGCAGGCATAGTGCCACAGAGCTAAATCCCTAGCCCCCAGTATTAAATTCTTAATATGTATTGTGCATTTAGAATAAACATCAACATTTTCAATATCAAGTGTTTGTTTACAAAATCTAAACAAATAACAATAGAAATAAATTCCTACATGAACTACAATGAAAAGGCAAACAAAATCTACCATAGAAATAATCTTTGCTTCAGTTGTCACATCCAAGGCAGTCTTCATACATGACAATTGCATGTTCCATGCACATGTCTTGGTTACATTGACAGCACATGTGCTTAGGGCCAGGCAAGGTGGAACTATAGAGATGTGCCACACTCTGAATTAAATTGAGTCCTTTATTATCACAGTCGGTGTTCCAGAGTGGCTCACGCCAGAAGAACTCTGGAAAAAGGAAAGGCAGTTTGCAGGGTCCTTTTAAGGACTCTTCTATTTGGGGAGGGCCCAGGGAGAGGCCAAGCACAAGCAGAATTTTACAGGTGCAGAACTTTGCTAAATTAGTGGGGGTCAGGCAAAGTTTCACACAGTTAAATTAAAACAAAATATCACACAGGTGAGGAGTCTTCTGTTTACAAAGTAGTAAAGATAACATAGTTGCAGATTTTCACAGGTGCAGAGCATCCTATTTACAAGGCAGTAAAGATAACATAGTTGCAAACTCCCATGGATGCAGAGGTCTGTCATTCATTAACTGAGGGGACACCCAAGGGGGAAAGGGAAGGTGACCACCTGGAATTACTCAATTTTACACAAATGAAGTCAGGTTGTCTATCACAAACTTGTGTTCTGTTAGCAACTGTTGGGAGATAGGATCAACAAGTCTGTTTACAATATTTGGTTAACTACTGTGCGAATAAAGACCTGGTGGCTAAGTTCCAAGATAAATTTCTAAATTGAAAGTATAATATGTCTTTGCATCTACCAGGATATATATTTTAATACAGTATTTTGAAGACTTATTTGGCAAATACCAACTAAAGCTACAGTGATCACGAAATCCATAGTCATGTTTTCAGATGGTGTATACATTGCTTGACATTTTGAAACAAAGCATTCAAACAGTGAGTGGACAGCAGCCAGATTATCAGTATTTTTCTTTCTTGGTGGGTGGTTTTGTCATGAAACCTCAGGCAGTTTTAAAGGAAACCAAATCTCCTTAGTGTTATTGTTATTCTATAAACCTCAAGCCCACACCCATCACTTCTCCAGAAGTCTTACATTCCTGCAATTAACATGAGAAAGCCCTACTAAGTACAGCAGATCTATGAATGCTTTCAGTTCATACAATGAGGTGTCATAATGAACACATTTTCAGATATGACTATTGTGCATACAGAATGTTTTACTTATATTTCATCATTTGTGTATTTCACAACACCTTGTAGCTTACCGTCTATTACAAACAATTTCCAACATTGAATCCCAGTGGTGGCATTTCATCCAATAAATGTCACACCTTTCAGGAACTTAATTATATTTTTGGACCTAGTTCTAACATTGGATCATTTAGGAATGTGTGACCATTTTGTTGCACTTAGACTAGTTAAATATGTACTCAACATTACTGGTTTCTTTTTCATCTGAATCAAAGAAGTCTTCATTCCCTTTTTCTGTATCAGTCAATTCTTGCTCTGTTTCACTGTTACAGAAACTTTGGCTCAAATGTCCAATGTCAAAGTCATCATCATCATCACCATCATCATCATCATCATCATCTGTGCATGAGTCACTGTTGACTCACTTTTGATCTGCTCTCAAACTTGCAAGTCTGGTTTTTCATTTACCGTTGTACTGGATTTGGCTAATTCTGTTGCTGCTTTGGAGCTCCTGCACACCAATGTTAGCTTCTTAATGGTAATGCACCCTCCTTAATTCCTAATTTTAATAATTTGAGTGTTCTCTCTTCTTTGTCAGTCTAGCAAAAACTTGTCAATTGTGTTGATTTTCTCAAAGTACAACTTTTATTTTTGTTAATCTTACCTATTGTTTTTCTATTATTTCTTTTATCTCTACGTAATCTTTATTATTTTCTTACTTCTGCTTGTTTTTTAAAATTTAAACCAGAAGCCATTTCCTGTTTAATAAGTTAATAATTTGTATTTATAAAAGGCATGCAAAATTATATATTATAAATATATAATATATATTAGACATAAAATTACATATTACAGTATTTGTAATTCTCTTGAATAACCACTTCAGCTTCTGTTTTGTGGTGTTTACAATGTCATTTGTACATGGTACTATACATTCATCCTAGCAGTTAGCAGGACACTGAAAGAAATGCCTTCCCAATCTGGCATCAGGCATAGTACAAAACCCTACAGATGGTGCCTCAGAAGCAGGCTTGAGAGAACTGGATGTAGTTTCTAATGGTCTAGCAAGTTAGCAAACTCTGCTTACTGAGCTGCTGTGGTTTGTTCTATGCAAAACTAGTGAAGTGGACTGTAAAATTACATCCAAAGTGCTTCTACTGCAAGGCAGATTGGTGTGTCTGGTAATGGGTTGGTTTCTTTCCCCCCTCTATTATATGGTTCAGGAAGAATTTATTTTGATTTGGTTCACCAGTTTTTCTCCACTCTTCAAATAGACTTCCTGAAACATCTAGCTGCAGCATCTTGGCTTTGAAACCTCCTCATCACATAATATACCCCTCCACTAAGAACTGTCTTCCATAAAGAAGGAGATGGAATGAAAGAAAAGACGCTCCTCCAGAAGTCACCCTCCAATCACAATGGGCAGGTCATTAGGCAGATAGCAAAACTGGCTGAAAGGGAATGTGCTGGGGGAAGCTGGGATATCCTAAACAATTAATATGAAGTCACTTTCTCATAAAAACCAATACAGTAAAGAAATCAAGTAAGCTTGGTTCAGAGGCGGCTCCATCTCTACCTCAGGTCCTACCAGTGACTATTATTCTAATAATAAATGAAAGAAACAATAACCTTATCCAATGCTGCTGCCCTCACCAGGTGTGAAGGGAAGCCCTGCTTTGTGGAGAAATATGGTGGAGGCAGGAGGAAGCATTCAGGTGTGAGCTCGTGGCAACCTCTCTGTAGAAAAGAAGGCAGGTCAGAATATCTGAACCCCTCTCCATAGAGACCCAAGCCTGGAGAAAGCCACAATGAGGAAGGACACAACACTAAATGAAATGAGCACCCCATGTCCCCCAATGAAAGGTCATTTTAGGTTCCACAAAATACCCCCTACATGCCACTACCTGCACAGCATAGGGTCTGAAGCCAGGGAGAGTGGTAGGAGATGAAGAAAATTGGAAAATAACAAGAAAGAAAGATACACAAAAAGATTAAGCTTTATAGCTGGGGCCAGGTGGGACTATAGCCTGATGAGCTAATGACTGCCTGGCATCCAGGGCGCTCTTTATTTATAGTGTAAGACAAATAATAGATAAGGTGGGGTAACTCCTACCATGTGGCCCACGTGGCCTAGGCTGAACATGATTATCTCGTGATCAGTGCATGCGCAGAAAAGCAACAAGGATACATAATGTAACTGTCTCCTGGGACGGTGCCCTCCAGGATCTACAATCTTAGCCAAACAGACACAATCTGTTTTACATATATTAGGTAGTTACATACATATATACATGTACATATATGTTATACATATTTCATATATCTCTATTACAAACCAAAAATATATCATTGTAATTATTAGCTTATATAAGTTAATATCTTTTGAAGAAGTTGGAATAAGACAGAAAACAAGTGTGTGTATATATATAACATTTATTATATTAACCATCTTATTTTCAACTTTGTCTTCACTTATTCCTAGGTATTCAAATAACAATAAGATATTTTCTTATTCTAATACAGCTTTGTTTCCATATTTTCTCATATTTGTTATTGACCAATATATTACATTTTTACATGAGTGGCCCAACAATACAAAACATATGAGGTGTGATGGCAAAATACAGTGAATATTTAGATTACAAAATTTATTACAATAAAAGATATATTACTATTAATCTCCCTGAAAATATTTTCCCTGGCTTTGAGCACACTTATCCCATTATTCGTGCCTCTTTCTGCAGCAGTTCTGGAAGTCCTCTTCATGACTTTTTTAGCTGCTTTGAGTCAAAACATTTATAGCAATTTCTTTCAGATAAAAAATTATGATGGGTCCTCATCTACCTTATTCATTAGATCTGGCATCATGTGACCTTTGGCTCTTCCCCAAAGTCAAAATGACTTCTTAATTACAATGTGTCTTTTACTCTAAGCAAATTTTAAATTTAAATATTTATATATTATTTGATCATTTCCCATACTTATTATTTTATACAATTGCTTTTTTAAATCATGAGAGAAGAAAGAAATATGCATTTATACTCTTTTGACAATAATTTCATTACATATACTGGTGGTTTTATTTTTTCCTATGTGTTTGAGTTATTCTCTGTGGTTACTGGTTTTCATTCTGCAAGATACCTTTTTGTGTAGCATTATGGTTTACGTCTAAAATGATCCCTGGAAGTCTCATTAGTTTTGAGGTGTGGCTTTTGAAAGGTGATTGGATCATGATGGTGCCATACTTATCAGTGGGTTAATTTATTGCTGTATTCACATCTCAGTGTGATGTTCAAAGTAGGGCCTGAGTGTAGGAGGTGCATTACTGGGGTCATGCATTTGGAAGGTATATTTCTCTGCTTCTTGGATATCATGGGTTGAGACTCTTTCCTCTGCCATACCCTTCTGCCCTGCCATTTCTTTTTTGGAGCCAGGTTACTACAGACTAAACTCATTGAGCCCCTGAGTCAAGTGAAATTTCTTCTTTAAGTTGTGGATGGTGGGTATTTTGGAAAGCTGAATAATACAACAGAAGTGGGGTCATTGCTGTGACTAAATCTGACCATGTGGTTCAGAAACCTTTGGAACTGGTTTATGGGCAGAGTTTGAAAAACCTTGGAGAAGCATGCTAGTAAAAACCTAAAATGCTGTAAGCCAAGCCTGATAGGTGATTTTGGTCAGAGCTCAGAATGTGGTCAGTAAAATTCACGCTCATGATATTTCAATTAGGAATGAGGGCCCTATTAACAACTGAACTAGAGGTCATGCATGTTACACACTGAAAAAAAAAAGGCCTACATTTTGACCATGTTCTTAGACTTTGAGAGATTCTACATTTAAGATTATTAGACTAATTGTTCTGGTGGAAGACATTTTAAAGTAGCCCAGTGTTCAGACTGGCATTGATACTGCTGGCTGTTTTTAGCCAGCTTTCTAGCAAGAATCCAAAGAAAAATGTAGAGTAAAAGGAAATGAAATAATTGTGGTTCAATCAGAGAGGATGGCCATATATAGTTGGGGTCACAGAAGGTGCAGTTAATTAACACCATTAAAAACAATTCAAGTACTTTGTACCTGGACAATAGGAAAGATGTTTTGAGAGTATCTTAGGAACTAGCAGACTCCACTCATTAAAGAGTGTAAAAGTGTAGAGTTGTTTGAAAGGCTTTGCTTTGAGAAGAATCCAAGGCTGCTTTGCTCACTCAGGAACATCTATAAGTGTATTCTTGAGTTCAACAAATGATGTACTCAGAGGTCATTGTAGCTATGGTCCAAGGGGACCCATTTGTACCCCAGCTAACAGCATACCTTGGTGTCATCCATGTGGTACTAGTTTTTTGGCCAGGCAGAATGCAAGAGTTGATGGGTAATGGAGGCATCCACTCAGATTTCAAGGGGAGGCAGGAGGCCAAGCAAAACTGTGATGTGTGACTGGTTCACAGTCCATGCCACAAGCCTCTGAGAGTATCTTAGGTACTTTTCTTGTTGCTGAGACAAAATGGCCAACATCCAAAGTTAAAGGAGGAAGGGTTTATTGTGGTTCACAGTGTGTAGAGGTTTCAGTCCATAGTTGATTGGCTCCAAGGCAGGGTGGCATGGCAGAGGAGCCTTGTAGAGGAGAAACAGTCCATGGCAGAGCAGGAAGGGGGCAGCAAGCAGCAGAAGCAAGCCTCCCTTTCCCTTTCATTCCATCCAGGCTACACAGCTTTTAGGTGGTGCCACCCAAACCCAGGGTGGGTCTTCCTATTACCCACACCCAGAACAATGGTAAATCAGCTAGTGGATTAATCCAAACCACACATTCTTAATCCGAGTATCACACCTTTAATCCACATTCACACACTCTGATCCAGCCACTGCTGAAAAGCCCTATTTATGGTCACATGAGGCTTTTTTGTGTGTATGTGGGATGCCTAGATACAAGCCATGACAGAGAGCATGATGCAATAATTTGTGTGAGTGAAGCCAAACCTACAGTGGTGACACAGGAAATTGGATATGCCAGAAAAATGGAACAGTTGGCAAGGAAAGCTGCAGCTGCAAAGGGTAGCAGTGCAAGAGAGAAACCACATGGACTGCAATCAGCAAGGCCACTAGGGTGGGGATACCCAAGTGGTTTGAAGACCACATCTTATTATCATATACCTTGAGTTCTAGACGTGGAGCTATGGAATTTGATGTTTGCCCTTCTGGGCTTTGGTCTGGTTTTGATTTATTTGATTTATAATTTTGTAACTTTTCAATTTGAATACCTTAAATTATGTCACTATTGCTAATTTCTGGCCTCTGTTATTTTTGATGAGAAGTCTATTATCAAATTTATCAGTGTCCCTTTACAAATGGGAATTCATTTATCGCTTGCTACTTTCAAGATTTTCTCCAGTTTTGACTTTCTGCATTTTAACTATAAATTGTCTGAGTGTTGATCTCTGTTTCTATTCTGCTAGAATTTCACTGAGCTTCTCTCATATATAATATTTTTCATTAAATTTAAGACATTTCCTGCCATTGGTTTCTTTCTTTTGTTTTTTGAGACATGGCTGCCATTATTTTTCAAGATTTTTTTCTTCTATCTCTCATCTCTCCTTCTGATAATTGCCTTTGTGTATACTGATGAACCTCATAGTGTTCCACATTTCTCTAAAGCTCAATTCATTTTTCTTCATTCTCCTTTTTCTTTGGCTTGCAAAATCTTTATTAATCTTCAAGTTTGCTAATTCTTTCTTTTGCCGGTTCAAACATATAGCTGAGTCCCTGTGGTAAATTTTTAAATTTTACTTATTATAAACCTAGAATTTCTATTTGGTTCTTTTTACGATTTCTATATAGTGATATTCTGTACTTGATGAGATACTGTATTCTTGTCTTCTACTTTTTAAATTATGTTTTTCTAGCATATTTTAACAGCTACTTTGAAGTCTGTGTCAATTAAATCTGTCATTGGATTGCACTTACAGGCAGCTTCTTGGTTTGCTGTTATTTTCCTTGAATATGGACCAAATTTTCCTATTTTTATATCTTATTTTTTATGGAAAACCAATATTTTAGATAATACATTGCAGCAATTCTATGTACTTGTCTGCCTCATTCTCTTAAGGAGATGGTTACACATTTATTAAAGACTGGGTAGATTATTTTAGCCTGATTTCCCTCCTCTTTCAGAAGCCTCATTCTCTCAGAGGGTACAACCCTGGGCATTCTCACAGTGATTTTGACTGGACTCTGTCTTTTTTCCCCAACCCCAGCCAGCTATTAAGCTTCACTAATTACTGGCTGATCACTCTATTCTTTTTAGCAATGCTCTGGAGTATAAATTGCCGAACAGAATGATGTAGTTAAATTCAACCTCCTTTGCACAGATAGAGTTCACTGGTTTCCTCTGGTAAACTAGTTGACCTGTGAATTAGTTACATCTGTAATGAAGCTACCACCCTGTTCTTAATTGCTTTTCACCCAATCCTTGTTTGTTTTTGACTGTACCTTAGGCTTGAACTTGCTCACATTTTGTTAGAAATGTTAGATGTTCTTGGGGAGAGCTTTATGGACTGCCTCGCTCCTTGGGGACACTCTCTGAACCATGGCTCTGGATCTAGGGCTGCATTAGTGACATGCTTCCTCTCTGAATGATACCCTTGCTTCAGTTTCTGGGCACTGGATGGGTATTGGTAGGATCTGGACTTCTTCACTTGCCTCTCCTAGTTGGAAATCTCTGGATTATAAAAGGACAGAGGCAGAGATAACCACAATTGTGAAATAGTATGTGTTGTTTTAAGCCACTATCCTTCTGATAATTTGTTATAGTTATCATAAATTAATACAAGGCCTCTTTAAAAATGTTTACTTTTGGATGTCAAAATGTATAGTCAGTCTTCTAGAGAAAAATATCACAATGATACGGACCATTTTGGAAACCAGCCTATGGAAATATCCCATTTCCTTGTTATGTTTATTCTATTATTTCAAAGACATGAGAAGAACAATTTTTGAGTTTTTTTCCAAGATTTTATTTCCTTATTGCTTAGTTTTGTATTGTTTTGCTTAGGGCTATTGAGTAGAAATTTCCAAAATCTTCTATTAATATTTCCTACTACTTAAATAATTGCCTTTGAAAGTGGTAACTTTATGCCAAATTGGTTTTTCTTTTACCAAGAACTTCCTCCTTCAGCTGATTCTTCTTTTATCATCCTTGTTTCTATAATTATTTTTGTAGTGGTCTCACTGGGCTTTTCCACTCACCTAATGGACTCTGCCCTATAGTCGTTGCTAATGGGGGAAACAAAAATAGAAGTGTCTTTTTAGTTTTCTGATTAGCACTTCAGACAATTATAAGATGGATATTGGAAAGCTTGAATATGAATATGTTCTTAGTGTTAATGAAGAAAAAAGGAGAATTATGTGCTTTGGAAAGTACTATTGCAAACAGTTTACATCACATCCTTTTTCAGGCCAGGGATTTAGCTCAGGGGCACTGCCTCTGCCTTGCAAGTGCAAGGTCCTGAGTTTGTCATACCAGAAAAAACCAAAAAACATCCTTTTGCTTTTACAGTTAATCTGTGCTGTTCCACTCAAAATCTATTGGAAGATTTGCAGTTGTCATTTAACATTGTATATTTAAGGTAAAGAAACGTTCATTTAGTTTTTAATTCATCTTGTGTATGAAAGGAAAATAATTTTTTTTCACTAAAGATTCCAAAAGAAACAAATTTTCTCTTATCTTAGAGGCAGTGAACTTCTGAAGATACCAGATTAAATAAATCATTGTAATTGGTGAAAATAGTATATTTAATTAGAATGAGCATGTGATATTTTCATAACTTACAACAATGCTCTGGAGATTAAAAGTATCCTCTCCATCTGTTGTGAGCTTGTCCATGAGAAAAACTAGCATATATTGAAATGTTATGTCTGCTCTTCCTCCTTTCTTCTTCCACTTCTTGCCAAAAGTAAAAGTGGCAAATATTCCAAAGCCTAGAGTGTAGTGCAGTATGATGGTAATTACTCAGAAAATCTTTGAGAGGTAGAATAAATGTTTAAGAATGGTATCAGGTTGTCAGCACAAGCATATGAGAATCGCTTAATTAAAAGCCAATCCATAGGCTCTTTGGAAGTTTCTTTTTAAAGTTATAAAAATTGTTCAAGCTGTAGTTGGAAGTATAGAAATATATGAAGAGGCTAAGAAGGCACGATTCACCTTCTATCATTGTTAGAATCTTGAAAGATGTTGCTTCCCTGGGTACTCCTTAGTAAAATGATAACCCAAGTGGCCCTATGATGTGGCCTTTCTCACTGAAGGGAAAAAGACACAGTGCTTTCTAAAATGTGGTGTGTGATAATACATTATACCTTAGTCACAAGTTAAGCTGTAACAAAGAAAGCTAATAAGGCAGAACAAAATGTTTAAAAATAACCCCCTCTTATTACTGTAGAGATTTTGTACACATCTCACTCTGCTTCTTTCTTTGTTGTGCACAAAGAACTGTGCCTCTGTGTTAACATATGAATTAAATTATTTACTCTGTGGTAAATTCAATGCCATTTGTGGCAGGTATATTTCTTGCAAATTTGCCTATGTGATCACAGGTTTCCCAGTTAATAATAGCGCAATAGCATAATAGCATAGCAAACTATTTAGGAAGCAATAGTATTATAATATGGGGTAAAAGAAAATTATAAAATAAAAATGTTCAGCTCTGTTGAGGTATAACTGACAAATAATAGGAAATATAAATTGTATACATGTAAGGTGCAGTGGTCGTCTTATCTCTAAGGAATATATATACTCCAAAATCATGAGTGCATTTTCATCCAAATTTTTATGTCCAACAAGTTGCTGAAGGAAGATTGATGAGTCAACTTCTAGAGACAAAAACATTTTCTGGCTGGTGCAGTAGTCCCACCTTACCCATAGGAGAGAGATAGAATAGATCCCCTGGTCCAATGTAATTAACCTAGATAACAATAACAAAATTACAATTAGAAAAACTCAAACATTCAAAAAATTTTTTAAAATATTTCTAAACAGCTCATGTTAAAAGTCATACTAGAAAGTAATCGGTGTTTAAAACTGAATGAAAAAATTTTAAATTGTAAAACAAACTTAAGTCTTAGAGGGAAATGTGTCCTTAAATACTTACATTAAAGAAAGGAAATTTTGTTTTTTATTATTAAGTAATCATTAGCCAATGCAGCAGTGGCATGCACCTAATCCTAGCTACTTAGGAGGCCTAGGCAGAAGAATAAGAAGTTTAAGTCCAGCTTGGGAAACATGCGGAGACCTCATTTAAAAAGTAATGAAATCATCATCCAATTTAATCACTTTAAGAATAAAGAAATTCAATAAAAAAGTAGAAGAAAAACGTAGTGGAGAAAAATTAAACTTAATGCAATAGAGAACCAACAATTCATACAGAAGATAAAGAACAAATGCTGCTTTTTTAAAGAAAGGCAAATCGGTCTAGGTCACATTTCTAGCCAGCTCTCAGGTGATGCCAATACTTTGGGTTCAAGGACCACACTTGGAGTAGCAAGGTCCCATTCCATAATTTCATGTTTTGGGAGTAAATCTTGGCTTTATCTTCATTAATTTCCTTCTAAGTATTTCCATGTCTATTCAATGTAACTATGTTTCATAGTTGGAACTTTGAAAGACTGTATCTCATTTAATTTCCTTGGTATTAGCATCAGTAAGTTTGCAAAGTGAGGAAAGTGAACTGAGAGGGTATAGTAGTGTGCTTCACATACCTTGGTCCTGCTTTCTCTGCCCCATATCTCTGTATCATGTTTTCCACAAGGGTTGGGAGAGTTTGCAGGCTGCGTGACAACTTTGATTTAGATGATTTGTTCTAGAAGACTTTTTCACTGAATCTAATGTGTTTTTCTTGTGGGCCTGTTCTACTTTTAATGTTCTTACTTTCAATTTGAAGTTGAAATTGACCTGGCCCCCTTCAAGCTCTCAGACAGTTATTTTGAATGCTGATTTTACATTCTGGTGTGTCTCTTCAGCTAACTGGTTGGCATGTGAAGCTCTTACTTATTTTTTGAAATTAAAGTCTCTCAAATAGATTCCTAATAAATATTATTATAGTAAAAGTTTTAGGAAATCCTTAGCAAAGAAATCTCTTTATTTTTAAAAAATCTGTATTTTCCCAGTTTACCTGGCTATAAAATTGTTAGTTTTGGTAAGATATCACTTTTCACTTTGCCAAAGATACTGAATCATTAGGTAGATACAAATATACATTTATTCTTAATTTTCACAAAACACCAAACATTGTACTAACTACTTTAAAACCATTATCTCATTTTACACTGAAGTATTATAAGCTCCATTTGTTGGGTGGGGATTCAGTAGAGACTTGGTAGTTTGAGAATACTTAGTTAATTCAGGACAGAGCTCAAATTCAAATTAGGGTGCTTGGTTGAAAAACAGGTTATAAATCATTCGCGGATGTCTTACTGCTTTTCAGGTATCCGACATTATCCTTTCCTTCAGACATGGATTAATTCACTAACTATGATATTTCCTGTTTAAAACTAAAGAGAAAAGATGTTTGTGTGTGGAATGGCAATGAGAGAGGGCTGTGGGAGACTGAGCAATGGAACGAACTTTAGGAAGAAACTGAGTGCCCAAAAGCGTGTGTTTGTCATCTCATGAATGTAGCTTCATCCCAGAGAAACATCATTCTCAGAAGACAGTTTAATGAATTGTGCAGGTGTTTTTCTGCTTCTTTTCCTCCAGGGCAGGTTTGCAAAGCTGATGAATAAGAGGTGACATGGCAAGGGATTTCTGACTGGCACACCTTAGGTGAAAAGACGGAGAGTGCTGTTAGCCAGTGGCATTGAATCTAATTTCTAAAACCAAATGAGAAGAATAATGACAATTAAAGACCCAGAACACCACTTCATTATATCTCATTGTGCTTATAGTTCTTGACAACAACAGAAAGAAAAATGCTGAAATCAAATTAAGGCAATCTACATGACAAAAATATTATCAAGAGACAGGGGAGGCAAGAAATTGGTGGTGGTTTTCATTATCTGTAATGCTGCTGAAAGCTTTGTCTTTGCCTTGAAGTTCTGGAGAAAATCTGACTCTTGCTGGTACCCTTAGCTTTATTTACTGAAGCATCTTGCTATTTAAATCAGCAGTGAGCTCTTGAGGTTATTTTGAAATGCTTTCCTTTCCCAGGTACCTGGGGTTTTCTCTTCTGAAAAGAGACTTATTTGAGACAACTTAGAGGCTGTGCATGTTATTTATTACTTAGAAGAACATTTTTGCCACATTTAAAAGTACAAGGTTCTAAGGGGCTTGCATGGAATGAAGAATGTTGGCTTCAAATACCAGTTTTTCTTCTCTGATGTAACCTTGCTTGCTTTCAGTGTCTTTGCTAAGATGATGAATCACAGTACCTATCTCATCTAGTGGTAACAAAGATCCGAAGGAATTACAAAAGATCTCCAGCCATATCAGGCCTATGAGGATTGGTAGCTAGACTCCTATGGAAAGTCTTGTGAAAAAATCTGCTGAGAGGAAGTTGTTGTGCTCTTCTGTAATTTTAACTATAAGACTGAGCTAACAGTTTATGTATTGGCCATACATTGGAAATGAGAACGAATGATTCTCTCCAGATGGTGTTTATGTTTTTCCAGAGATCAAGATATTTTGATGAGCTGGGAAACAGCTGATTGAAAGACAAATAAACAGTTACCAAGATTGGCCAGAGAATGGGATTTTCCCAGGTGAGCTGAAGTTGAGAGACTATCAGTTCTTGGGCCCTTAACTTCTCCCATTTATAAATGCATTTTTAAGCACATAGGGCAATATGTTCAGATTGCTTTTTGCATTACTATCCTGGATTATAAGTTTTTATGACCCCTACTCTAACCTACAGAATTTCATGAATTTTGAAGTCTTCACCCCAAAGTATCAGCTTAAATATGAATCTAATGAAGTTGCTCTTAACTTTCTTCTGACTGTATTTCTGCTATCTCTGATTGAGTGTACCTCAATTAATAAAGAGGGATTTGACAAGTGTGATTCCAGGTAAATAAGATAGACTAATTTATCTTCCAGTGTTTTTCAGCATTTTGCCTTTTCTTTCTACTCTCTTATCTTTTGATCTTTACACTAGCTCGTTTCTCTGAAAATAATTCCTTAAATGATTGATTTTCACTATCTATAATTTGAAAAGCCATCTGATAAAGTCATTTTGCTTACACTGATTCTACCTTAAGAAAAATTGGTTTCTCTCAGACCTCTGTCTGTGCCTCCGGCTAGCCCTAATCCAGCCAACAGTGGCAGAAGCTCCCACCTACTTCATCATTTGAAAGCATCCCATGAGCTGGCTGCTGAAACCAGAATTTCCCACTAACAGCTGAAATTGTTCAGAGATGACAAATATTACAGTTGAAGGTATGTGTTCTTAGACTAGATGAAGGTATGTGTTCTTGGACTAGAATTTTAAAGGGAAAGAAAAAATACTGGGGAAGATTCTGAGATATGTTATTCTTGATTTTAATAGTGGGCATGAAAAGTATTTTTCCATGGCGATCCAAATGTTAAGTATGTGTGTGTTTGTGTGTGTATGTGTACATATGTGTCCCTGTGTGTAAAAGTATACAAAAGTGTGTGTCTGTGTATGTGTGTTTGTCTGAGCACAGGCATGTACTTGTGAAAACTCCATTACCTGGAGAATTATTTTTTAAATCTCAGAAGTGTCAAAAGCAATTTATCTGTTACTGAGTCATTCCTTTCCTTTTCTGAAAATTTATAGTAATTATAAGTTTTTATTTATTTTTTTTGGTGGGGGGGTTACTGGGGATTGAACTTGGAACCTTGTGCTTGTGAGGCAGGTGGCAGAACCACCGAGCTAAATCCCCAGCAGTAATTATAAGTTTTTATTTTGTTGTTTATTTTCAAATATGTTATCCGGGTAATGTTGGAGGCCCAAGTTTTGTGCCCACTATAGATCAATTTAGCAGCCCCTTTTGTTTTAAGATTAAAATTTCCACCTGGATTACCCTCTGGGAAGGGGGTGAATAGTGGCTTCATGTGCCATGTTAAAGTCACTGCCACTTATTCCCTTGTAATCTTGTACAGATTATTTGGCTTCTGCTATGATGTCTCCCAAAACTTCACATGCCATGCAACAATTCTGGGTGATGGGGGCTGGTGTGACTGTTTGGTCCCAGAGTCCTCATGAATAGATTAATGCTTTCTTGTGGGATGGAATTAATACATTAGGTGGTGAGTGAAGGTGGTGGGTGACTTCCTGCTTTTGTGGGACTGGATTAGGTTCTGTGAGAGGGAGTTGTTAGAGGACAAGATTACCTCTCATGTTTTGGCTCTTTCACACATACCCAGTTACCCTTCTGACTTCCACTGTGATGTGAAACTGCAGAGGGACTTTACTAAATGTAGCAGCCCAATCTTGGACTTCCCAGCCTCCAGATCTTAGAGCCTAAGTACATTTCTTTCTTTTAAAAATTACTCAATTTCAGGAATTTTTTATAGCAATAGAAAATTAAACAAGACAACCTCATTAAAACTCATTTTTCTCATTTGCAAAATAGAGGACTTATAATTGAGAAGCCTATTATAAAATGAAATAAAACACAAACTAATACAGTGTCTGGCATTTATTGGGTGCTTAATAAACATTAATCATTGTTGCTTTTGCTATAATTACTATTAATGGTAATTGATAAGTACCAGTACTACTAGTAAAGAATCAGTACATTATAGTCTTTGTAGTTTCTGTCGTTCCTTAGAGTGGCTGTGCCCAATAATTTCCAAAGATGGTAGAAATTTGCATATTAAAAAGATATTTTAATGTTGGATACTTTAAAAGATAAGTTTTATTAGCTTTTAAGAATGAACTTTTTCATGCCAACTTTCCACTGGGAAGTAAAAAGTATGTTTGCAATATGAACAATTGGTCCTAATTTAACTTGTTTCAGGTATAACTATTAAGTTTTATTAATGTGAGGCTCACTTATAAATCTAATACTAAAATCCTAACTGGGAAAAAAACTAGATGAGTTTCTGCAAATGAAAGTTTAAAAAAAATCAGCTTGAAAGAAACCACCATTTATTAAATATCTATATATGTCAGGTACTTTTCTAGGAAATCATGGACTGTGAAGTTGTAAAAATATCCGTATTATTAATATTATTCTGAATAGGCACATGAATTTTGTCAGGCAGAGAATGTTAGTATTTACTTATAGCAAATTAAGAGAGCCAGAAAGATATAGTGAAAATGGCCATGTTTCCAAAGCTGCTATACAGATTCAATGCAATCATGATTGAAATCCCAACAGTATATTTCACAGAACTAGAGAAAACAATCCAAAAATTCATTTGGAACCAAAAGTGGCCTAGAATAGCAAAAGAAATAATAGGCAACAGAGACACGACAGGGGATAGCACAATCCCCAACTTGAAACTATACCACAAAGCCACTGTAATAAAAACAGCATGGTACTGGCAAAGAAACAGGCCTGAGGATCAACGGAATAGATTAGAAGACAGAGAAACAACTCCAGACATATGCAGCTACCTCATCTTTGACAAAGGAGCCAATCATCCTCACTGCAGGAAAGATAGCCTCTTTAATAAATGGTGTTGGAAAAACTGGATTTCAACCTGCCAAAGATTAAAATTACATCCCTACCTTTCACCATGCACTAAACTAAAATTGAAGTGGATTGAAGATCTAAATATTAAAACAGAAACATGAAACTTGGAAAGTAAGTTAGGTAGAACTGTTGAAGACCTTGGCATAGGAAAAGATTTTATGAACAAATCCTTAGTGGCACGGGAACTTGCACAAAGAATCAACAACTGGGATCTCATCTTATTAAAAAGCTTCTGTACAGCAAGAGAAACCACCAACAGAGCTAAGAAACAACCTACAATGTGGGAAGAAATTTTTACCAGCTGTTCCTCAGACAAAGGTCTACTATCTAGAATATATAATGAACTTAAAAAAATAAGACCCCCCAAATATAAAAACCTGATTCAAAAATGAGCCCCTGAAATGATCAGCTATTTCTCAGACAAACAAGTAAAAGCAGCAAATAAACATACGAAAAAATGTTCAACATCACTGGTCATTCAAGAGATGCAGATGAAAACAACACTGAGATTCCACCTCACCCCAGAAAGAACGGCTGCTATCAAGAAATCAACCAATAACAAATGTTAGTGGGGCTGTGGGGAGAAAGGAACCCTTCTTCATTGTTGGTGGGAGTGCAGACTGGTGCAACCACTGTGGAAATCAGTATGGAGATACCTCAAAGAACTAGGGCTAGAGGTCCCATTTGACCCAGATATCCCTCTGCTGAGTATCTTTCCAAAAGAATTAAAAGAATCATACCAGAATGATATATGCACACCCATGTTTATAGCAGCACGGTTTGTAATAGCTAAAACTTGGAAACAGCCCAAATTCCCATCAACTGGAGACTGGGTAAAGAAGATGTGGTTTTTCTGTAAAATGGAGTACTACTCAGCCATACAGAATGAGAAACTAGAGACATTTATAGCTGAGTGGATGCATATTGAGGCCATACTCTTAAGTGAACTAAATAGGACACATATGTGTAAATACTGAATAGTTTCTCTGGTGTGAAGTACTAAAAGTGTACACAAGATTCAAATGATATAATTGATAATGTGAAATAGGAAGAAAAGGTCTAAAGGAGTTGGGGAAGTGGGGAGGGGAGGGGAAAGGAAAGAAGGGAAAAGAAAAAAATATGAGAATGAAAAAATCAAAACAAAGTCTCTGTAAATAGGGAAGGGTGGGGGAGGTGAAGGGAGGGAAGGGAAATGGGGAAAAAATAAGAACTAAGATACATCATGTAAAGGTACAAGATCCCAACAATGAATGTTACTGTATTTTATACCTAAAATGTACCAATAAACTTAATGAAAAAAAAAAGAGAGCCAGAAAGATTAGATCTCCACATTGAAGTCTGTATTTCATGTGAGGAACCCTGAAAAGATGAATGTGAGTCCTTACGTATGTATCCACCTCTTCCTATGAAACTCTCCTTGAAAAATAATGGAGAAGGTCCTGAGTTTTCACTCCAAGCCTTCTGATATAAGTAAACCTCACCAGGGGAAAGATAAGGTGAGGGTTTCCAACTCTACAACTCAGGGATGTCTCTTTGTGTCTGTGGAATTTTCTCACTATCTATATCAGTCAAAAATTAATTTTCAAGAGTGGCTTTTAGCTGAGACCTAATTCTGAGTAAAAATTGCCCAGAAAGCTATAATTGAAAACACAGAAGTATTTTCTCTGTAGCTCTACATAGATATTATTACATTTCACCATACATATCACTATTGTTTCTTTTACAGAAGGACCAGAAATAAATAGATTTTACAAGACTGCATAAGTACTAAGAGAATGAGTTTGTAATAAAACTTATGGCTGTCCACTGTGAAAGTTTTTTGATGGCTAAAGTTCTAGTCAGAGAGTCAAACAAGGAATATTGTGTAGATCTTGCATCTCACTTTCCAGCAGGCTTAAATAGAAGCGATCCTGAGGGCATTAGCATCTTTCCTCCCATGTCAAGGCTTTTCTGTATGTTTAAGCACAGTGAACCATTTTTAGATGTCATGGAAGAAGAGGATTGGAATTTAAGAAGTTACAATTTGTTTTCCATTTTCTACATCCTCATGCTGTTCACTAGTTGCTGAAGAGTTGGCTCAAAGATCAGAAGGGCTATTTCTCACTCCACACTGTTCTTTCTCTATTCCAGTAAAGAAGCATTTTCTACTATTTGATGTGCACTTAGAATATGCTTGTGACCAAGGTGATAGCAAATGCTGCTCATAATTGTTACAAAGACACAAAGAATCTTTAGTGCTGACCTTTTTTTTTAGTTCTGACCCAAATGGATTACTTACATGGAAGCCTGGCTTTTAGGGGAGGCTGTAAGACCGTGGGCCTCACCAACCACTCTGAAGAGCTGACTACAGTGAGGATCACCCGGGAGGGAACACACTGGACAAGTTGAGAAAGTAAAACAGACCTTTATTAGTCTGGCCAGACGGCATCCTCCAAGCACCAAGCTTAGACAGGCACCCGGCTCAGAGTCTGAGGTCCTTTTATAGGGGTTGCAAGAGGGAACTTGGCAAGCAGCTGTACAGAAGCGAGATGTTGGCGGTTAGGGGAGTGTAGCACCCGGTACAGAAGCGAGACTTTCTGCTGTTAGAACATTTGTAAAACATTAGTTGATTAATGGTTGTTTCTAAGAGACTCTCTAAGGGGAGGGAGTTTCTAAGCTTCCTCCGTCTGAGTTCATCTAAAGGGCAAGCAGGAGGGTCAAGCAGCAATATGGAGTCTGTCTTGCTAACAAGGGTCCTTCCAGGAAAATTTAATAAGGGAAGACAATTCTGTTAGACTGTGTTTTGTTATCAATTTCCATGCAAAGAGAAAAAAAACATGCTTCTTGTCAATCTTTGGTCTTTATCATTCATCCGTGGGTGACAATGTCTTTGATAAAGGTATTATGATTCCTATGACCTGAGTTTATCCCTCCTGTTGTCAAGAAGAATATTAGTTACCATGTGTTAAAATAGTCTTTATTCCTGATCTACTAAATTCTTCTGCAGCAAAAAGGACAAGGCTGATGATAACAAAAATGCTCTGTGGTGATATATTTCTAACCAGGCTTTCCAAGGCTTTAGCTAGTGCTCCATCTTCTATCTATCATCTATCTATCTCTATCTCTATTTTTATCTTCTGTCTTGAGAATCATGCTGGGGTGTGACTGTTCATTCCTAGTAGACACTCTGCCTCCAATGGCACATAGGGCCAGGTATGTTCCTGTGATTTTAAACATTCTGTTGAGACATGAGCTATCTATGAATGTATCAGAGTGGAGAAAGAAAGGCTACAGCCAGGAGTTGACCACTCCACCCCTATCTCCAGGCCTACCAGCAAGGTTGTGGCTTTGTCACTGGTCACTGCACATGCCTGAGTGTACCTGGCTGGGGCTGGAACCTGTATCCAAACCTCTGGTCAATGCTGGCTGAGAGTTCTCCAGACCCTGCATCAGGAGGGTCTGTAAAGAAGCCTCTGATAGCTGCTACACTATTGGATGTGCCTGCTCCCTTCCATGTGGGAGATACTTAGGAAGAAAAGGGAAGGAAACTTCTGATTTCCTATCCCTATATTCTTTTTTATTTTTAAAATTTTATTGGAATATTTTAGATATTAGTAATGATAACATTCATCATAAGGAATTTTTACATGTATATGATATATCTTGCTTTTTTTCCCATTCCCTCTCTTCAACCCCTCTTCCCCTCCTTGTTTACAAAAGCTTTGTTTCCATTTTTCCTATATTCTTTTCAAATTTCTCTTAGTTGCCTCTTGTTTGCTTTATAGAAAAGAGATTTATCCTGACACTCTAGGAAACTGAGGCAGGAAGAGGGCAAATTTGAGCCCATCTTGGGCAATGTAGTGAGACCCTGTCTCAAAAATAAAAATTGAAAGTGTTTAGGATGTAGGTCTGTATGAAGGCCTTGGGTTTAATCCCTAGTACCACCAAAACAAACAAACAAATAGATAAATAAGATTTGCATTAAATAATTGACTTACTTAATCCTTTAAGGAGTAGGAGGGAGGTTGTGGTGATGATAAGAGGTACAAAAAAGGGAAAGTACTTTGTTGTATCCCTACTAGAGATTAGACATTTTACACAGCTTTTCTTATTTTTGTCTTATATAACCCATGTAATATAGGCATTCATTCCATCACATTAATTTATAAGTGTTTATTAGGTACCAGGAACCATTTTAGCATTTGATTATTAATATGTAATTTAAAGAAGAAAAGCAAAGTGAGAGAGGCTAAGTCACTTGCTCAAGTTAGTAATTTATAAGTGGAGAAACAGAATTCAAATCCAGAGGACAGTTCATCAGATTGGCCCCTGAGTATTTCCTCTCTACAGGTAAAAAATAGTAATTGTTAAGGGATTTCATAAGTAATTTAATTTTTGTAAGCACTCCTGTTAGCTAAATCAGTTTTCTCTTTATGATTCAAGGCAAAAAGATTATCTTCACATAGATAATGTGTGGATCTAAAATAAATGTACAGTGATCATGATTACCTTTCCTCCTTTGTTTTCAGTCTTCTGTCTTAATTCATCTCTCTTCTCTTGAACCTAGGTACCAGAGCCAGTGTCTTTAACACCCTTCTCATGCCCTCTCATTCCTTCAACATTCATTTTTCTCTTCTTTGTTGTGGATAAATACAAACTCTTGGCTCTATTCAGAATGCTTTGCAAGTTCAGCTTCAAAGGCCCCTTCTAACCATCTTATTGACCTCCAGCTCATTTTATGGTGCAAATTTGAATCTTCTACTATTAGTTTCTCCTGCTGTTTCACTAGGACTCAATGTCAGTAAGTTTCACATCGAGGATTGTGTTCAGATCCAAGTAAAACTAATTTGTAATTTATTGCATTTGAATGATCTTTCTACTGACACTTTTTAATCTCTAATAAAACTAATGATTTGTGACATGATGTATGCAGACATTTGGGGAAATTTTTCCTTCCTGTTTTTTTATAGGAGAAATTCTAAAACATTTTGTTCAGTGTTTTAAAAAAAATATTTACATTTAAAGTATTTTGTATTCAATTGGTTTTGGGTGTTACTGAATGGCTATACTTTCTGATTGAAAACTATCCTACCATGAGTTTTGAAAAGAATTTTTAGTGAAGATATAGGAGAATGGAATTACTCCTTAAGAGATGTTGGATGAGTGTCAGTCACATGGAAAATACCGAATCAGCCTGCTGCAGACAGGCAGGTCTGCGGATGCAGTCCCCAGGTCGCCAGTTGTGCTGAAAACATCGAATCAGCCTGCACCCTGGCAGCAATCCACTGGACCCCCCCCCCCCCCCCGCTGCTTTGGCCTTTACTCTGTACAGCCACCTGGTTCCACACTACAAAGACACAGAGGACACTGGAACACCAGATCACTATACTGGAGCTAATCAAGTTCTCAGCATTTAAAGAACTCCTGCCTAGATCAGAGGTAGGGGCTCCTGAGCTGGCGCCCCACAGCTCCTGGTCCAGAGAAAAGGGCTTTTGGGCTACCAAATGTCCCACTGCTTCTGGCCCAGAGGAAGGGGCTTTTGGGTCACCATCCCTACCGCCACTCCTGGCCCCTGTCCCACCTCACCCAGCTCAGAGGAGGAGAGCCACCTGGTCGCCAACAGAACCCCCCTGCTCCCCCAGTCAAAATGAGAAAACACATAAATAAGTCTCAAAACCAGACTTCCAGATCACCTACAGCAACACCAAAGGGAAATGAGATGGAACACTCTGATACTCAACCACCTGGACCCACTGAACTGGCAACAAAAGGGGATCTGGAAAAAAGGAAATCAGAAATAATTTCTCAGATAACAGGTGAAATTGTGCCCCTAGTGCAAGACATGATTAATAAATCTACAGAGGTGCTCAGGAACATGATGGAATCCCAACATAGGAAACAAATGGAATCCATAAAACAGATGCAAATACATTTCCAGGAGATGAAAAACTCCATTGAAAGTCTACACAGCAGAATGAGCCAATGTGAGGACAGAATTTCAGATATAGAAGATAAGATTGCAATTAGTGACCAGAAAAAGAAAAATTGCTTCAAAATTATAAGGGAACATGAGAAATCAATCCAGCAGCTGCTAGATGATGCAAAGAAGAATAACATAAGACTGATTGGAGTCAATGAAGAAATAGGAGAGAGTGGAGATGACATAAAAAATCTCTTCACAGAAATAATGGCAGAAAACATCCCAAGCAGGGGAAAAGAGCTTGACATACAGATAAGTGAGGCATATAGGACTCCAAATAGCCTTGATCAAAAAAAATCTACACACAGGCATATAATCATTAAGATTCCAGTAACTCAACAGAAGAACAAAGTTCTACAAGCAGTTAGAGAAAAGAAACAAATCACATACAAACGAAAGCCCATCAGAATCACAGCAGACTTCTCAACACAAACCATCAAGCCAAGAAGAGCTTGGAGTGACATATTCCAAGCCCTAAAAGAAAACAGCCTCCAACCCAGATTGATGTACCCTGCAAAACCATCTTTCAAAATTGATGGAGAAATAAGATACTTTCATGAAAAGAGCATCTTAGGAACTTCATGAATACCAAACCAGCACTCCAAAGAATTTTACACAATATCCTAGGAACAGACATTGAGGATCACAACCCCAGGAAGGAAAGCAGAATGAACCCATCTGGCACAACAAGAAATTAAATGTAAAGGGGGAGAACCCAACAAAAAGAAAAAGTCATGGGAATGACAAGTCAATGTGTTTCAGCTATAACCATCAATGTTAATAGTCTCAGTTCACCAATCACAAGAAACAGACTGGCACAATGGGTAAAGAACCAAAATCCAGGGCCGGGGATTTAGCTCAGTGGTTTCGCTGCCTGCTACGCAAGCACAAGGACCCGAGTTCGATCCCCGGTACCAAAAAAAAAAAAAGAACCAAAATCCAACAATATGCTGCATACAAGAAACACCCTTAATTCAAAAGGAAACTCATAGACTGAAAGTTAAAGGGTGGAAAACAATACTGCATGTGACAGGAACCCCCCCAAAAAACAGGAGTAGCTATCCTCTTTGCAGATCAAGTAGATTTCAAACCAACACTGATTAAGAGAGATGAAGAAGGACACTACATCCTTGTAAAGGGAAGAATCCAAGAGGAAGAGATGACAGTCATAAATATCTATGCACCAAACACTAGTGCACCCAACTATATAAAACAAATACTAACGGACATGAAAAGTCATATATGCACTAATACAATTGTAGTGGGGGACCTCAACACCCCACTGTCACAAATAGATAGATCAACTAGACAAAAAATAAGTAATAGAATACTAGAACTCTATCAAACTCTTGAACAAATGAACTTAACAGATGTTTACAGAGTCTTCCACCCCACAAAATCAGAATACACATTCTTCTCAGCTGCACATGGGTCATTCTCCAAATTAGACCACATACTCACACATAGAACATGTTTAAGTAAGTGCAAAGGAATTGAAGTTATCCCCTGTATATTATCAGACCATAGTGCGATGAAATTGGAGATCCATAGCAAAAGAAACTGGAAAAATTTCATACACATGTGGAAATTGAACAACACACTTCTGAATAGCCAATGGGTCACAGAGGAAATTAAAGAAGAAATCAGACAGTTCCTTCAATTAAATGACAATGACAATACAACATATTGGAATCTATGGGACACAATGAAAGCAGTCTTATGAGGGAAATTCATAGCAGCGAATATGCATATTAGGAAAACAGAATGAGCCCAATTAAACAACCTGATGCTGCACCTCAAGCTTCTGGAAAAAGAAGAGAAGGACAACCCCAAAGCTCATACAAGGGAGGAAATTATAAAGATTGGAGGAGAAATCAATGCAATGGAGACTAAGAGAACAACACAAAAAAATCAATGAAGCCAAGAGTTGATTCTTCGAAAGAATCAACAAAATTGACAAACCCTTTGCCAAACTTATCAGCAAATGGAAAGAAAAGGCCCAAATCCATGCAATTAGGAATGAAAAGGGTGAAATTACAACAGACTCAGCAGAAATCCAGAGGATCATCAATACCTACTTCCAGAACCTATACACCAATAAGATGGACAACACAGAAGAAATGGACAGATTCCTAGATACCTAAGAATTATCAAAGTTGAATGAAGAAGACCTAAAAATTCTGAACAACCCAATATCAGCCAATGAAATTGAAAATGTAATTAAAAACTTATCAACTAAGAGAAGCCCGGGCCCTGATGGCTTCACTGCTGAATTCTACAAGACATTTAGAGAGGAACTGCTGCCACTATTGCTTAAAATCTTCAATGAAATTGAAAGGGAAGCAATACTCCCAAATTCATTCCTGGAAGCAAGCATCACCTTGATCTCCAAAGCTGAGAAAATCCCAACCGAAAAGGAGAACTATAGGCCAATCTCACTAATGAACATAGATGCAAAAATCCTTAATAAGATAATGGCAAATAGAATGCAGAAGATCATCAAGAAGATCATACACCCTGATCAAGTGGGATTCATCTCAGGGATGCAGGGATGGCTCAATGTATGCAAATCAATCAATGTAATACACTATATCAATAGAGCCAAGGACAAAAACCATACGATTTTCTCCATAGAAGCAGAAACAGCATTTGACAAAATTCACCATGCATTTATGATAAAAACCCTATACAAAATTGTCATAGATGATCTCTACCTCAAACTGATAAATCCATCTATGAAAAACCAACTGCCAATATCATACTAAATGGTCAAAAACTGAAATCCTTCACACTAAAATCAGGAACAAGATTCTGATGGGCTTTCGTTTGTATGTGATTTGTTTCTTTTCTCTAACTGCTTGTAGAACTTTGTTCTTCTGTTGAGTTACTGGAATCTTAACAATTATATGCCTGTGTGTAGATTTTTTTTGATCAAGGCTATTTGGAGTCCTATATGCCTCACTTATCTGTATGTCAAGCTCTTTTCCCCTGCTTGGGATGTTTTCTGCCATTATTTCTGTGAAGAGATTTTTTATGTCATCTCCACTCTCTCCTATTTCTTCATTGACTCCAATCAGTCTTATGTTATTCTTCTTTGCATCATCTAGCAGCTGCTGGATTGATTTCTCATGTTCCCTTATAATTTTGAAGCAATTTTTCTTTTTCTGGTCACTAATTGCAATCTTATCTTCTATATCTGAAATTCTGTCCTCACATTGGCTCATTCTGCTGTGTAGACTTTCAGTGGAGTTTTTCATCTCCTGGAAATGTATTTGCATCTGTTTTATGGATTCCATTTGTTTCCTATGTTGGGATTCCATCATGTTCCTGAGCTCCTCTCTAGATTTATTAACCATGTCTTGCACTAGGGGCACAATTTCTCCTGTTATCTGAGAAATTATTTCTGATTTCCTTTTTTCCAGATCCCCTTTTGTTGCCAGTTCAGTGGGTCCAGGTGGTTGAGTATCAGAGTGTTCCATCTCATTTCCCTTTGGTGTTGCTGTAG
This sequence comes from Heterocephalus glaber, assembly GCF_053883595.1. Classification (NCBI taxonomy): domain Eukaryota; kingdom Metazoa; phylum Chordata; class Mammalia; order Rodentia; family Bathyergidae; genus Heterocephalus; species Heterocephalus glaber. The sequence continues at coordinate 9,154,442 of NW_028258310.1, read as the reverse complement.
GTGATCTGGAAGTCTGGTTTTGAGACTTATTTATGTGTTTTCTCATTTTAACTGGGGGGGCAGGGGAGGTTCTTTTGGCACCTGCCCGGCTCTCCTCCTCTGAGCTGGGAGAGTTGGGACAGGGGCCGGGAGCAGCGGTAGGTATGATGCCCAGGAAGCCCCTTCCTCTGGACCAGGAGCAGTGAGACAGTGGCTCAGAAGTCCCTACCTCTGGGCGGGGAGTGGCGGGACAGATGGCAGCCCAGAAACTCCTTAGTCTGGGCCAGGAGCGACAGGACAGAAGGTGGCCCCAAAGTCCTTTCCTCTTGTCTGGGAATGGCGGGACCGATGTTGGCCAGGAAGCCCCTTCCTCTGGGCTGGGAGTGCTTGTACAGAAGGCCGCCCAAAAGCCCTTTCCTGTGGGCTGGGAATGGCAGGACAGATGGCGGCCCAAAAGCCCTTTCCTCTGGGGCAGGAATAGCAGGGCATGTCTTGAAGAATGTTTTCAGGTGACCTGTAGGGAGAATAGAGCTGCATTCACACATTGACTGGGTTGTCTTTTGGGAAAAATGAAGAGAGTTTGTGATGGGAAGTAGAGGGGAGAGAACAGTAAACTCCACCCTTTCCCACCTCCCAGTGACTTACTATAACCTTCTTCTGCATTTAAATTGCCCTTTACGTTCTTATAAACCAAATGGAGATTCAAAATGCTTTCTGAATGAACTAATGAAATATAATATTAGTATGTTGCTTTATCACATATACCATTGAGATGTTTATATAATTACAAATGATTTACAAATACTTTTTTGAAATGAATAGCTCTTAGACAAGACATACATCAGTAAGTTAAAATAAATAAATGTTTACTATAAATCAACTCTAAATTATCTTTGTTCATATGAGTCTTTATTGTCTCTACAGAATACCACAGAAGAAGATATAATAGTGGTGTGATAGTATAAAATCAGTAATAATTAGTCCCATAGTGTATTGTAACACTGGAAAAGATACATCAGTACACAAATGTATATGCACACAGACATTTAGAAAATATATATGTTCTCTTTATATGCATGAGAGATATGCATACTTCTATGTACATATTTGTGATGTTTTGTGCATATATCTAGATTACTTCGTGTAAACGCAAACTATGCTTAGTTGTTTGGTTTATTTATTTGACTAGTCTCACCATATCAAAGATTTACTTATTTAATTTCTTCAGTCTATGATAATACCAGACAGAAGCATTTATTGCACATTTAATGGCAGCTATTCTAAGAACTAAAGTTTTCTCAGTGTCCCTGTGAATGCTATAGGACTCCTTCCCTTCTACCTCTCCCTTCTTTATGCTATTTTTCTGGGTAAAACATTGGAGCCCCTTTATGAGCTGCAAAAACCACTTATAATTTGGACGAGTGCTACTCAAAGTGATGTGGTGCTGGTATGCAAACATAACTTATCTACCACTGTAAGAGAACTACAGGAATTGAGGTAAACAATGATATACTTTTATAGAATTTTGACATAACTGAGCTATTCAAGCAAAATTTATTTTTATGTTTATTTCTATTCTATTTTGTAAAAATATCAGTTTACCATGGATTAGAAATTTTTAAAAAGGGAAAAAATGTGAACAAAATCTTGGACCTTCACTGTAGAAGGTTTGAAAAGTACTTATCTGTGCTATTGTTTCTTAAATCTGATTTTGTATCAAGGTTTCCTAGGCATACTTCTGGAACTTCTTGAAAGCCACATATACTTAATGATTGATGTTTAGGACACTGTATTAAAAAATAAAATAATATCAAAGCAAAACAAAACAAACTCCCAAGTTATCTTGATGCACTTTATGCTTGGAATGCACTTAACCCATACCTGTTTAATTGCTGCATCTGATTACATCAATTTTGTTTTCAGCTTTTGGTGATTCTAGTAGAATGTAAATGCCATAGGAACATCAATCTTGTCCTCTTCACTGCTTTGCCTTCAGCACCTAGACTGATAATACACAGAACAGGAAGTGACTGAAAGTATTGGTTGAATGAATGAATGAATTAATAAATGAGTGCATCTTAGTTTCTCATCTAGATTGTAAGCAAATGCCATATGGCCTCTTGTGGCCTCTAACAGACTCTTAGGATGTGACTCATTTTGTATGGAGATAGCCTTCCATAATAAGAATGACATTTTTTGTGCTATCTCTACCTATGTTTGTGTGATCAACAAGTGAATTTCTCAGCATCCTTACACCACAACCCCAAGTCCCACTCTATAATATTGTTTTTCCAGGCAGAAATCCTCAGGTATTTACTGGTATATGAACCAACTGTGGTGACTCTTACCCTTGACTGTGAAGGAGGACTGGACCAGAGGAGTCCACTATTTGTGACTCAGAGGTTTCTTATTTGTAAAACTAACTGCTTTTGTTGTTATTTAGCTGGTGATTTATTTACCTTGGAAGACTTTTGGTTATCCAGTACTAGGGGTTGAACCCAGAACCATCACACTGAGCTACATCTTATCCCTTTCTTGTTTTTTATTCTAGGACAAGGACTCAATAAATCACTAAATTGCCCAGGCCTGGCTCAAACTTGTGATTCTCCAACCTCAGCCTCCCAGAGTGATGAGATCACAGGCACGAACCACCATACCTGGCTGCCTTGTAACAGTTAATCTTCACATGAACATGCAAAGTCCTTTCGTGTCTTCCAGACTTTTTTCATGCTTTTTCTCTTATTCTTACCAAATAGACCCTTTTACTCCTTTTCTCAAGCCCTCCTGTGTCTGTTCCAGCTGAGAAATAGCTACTGTCTCTCTTCATCAGAGCTAATTGCTGTGCCTGCTGTTCTCTCATCACACTTCACCATTCCAAACTTCTGTTGCCCATCATTCTTCTGTTATGTACTAACACATCAGTCTATGTTGTTCTTCCTCCCAGACTGAACTCCTCCTGGGCTCTGAATGTAATTCATTAATTTCTGTGTTGCCTTTTCTTATCTCAGTGCCAGTTTCAGGACAAATATTCTGGAGATGCTCTTTAAGTCAGATTTAGGGATGTTGGTACGGGAGAGAAGGAAACTCAAGTGCCTTGCATCCCAAAATTATGAAAGGATGGCTTTTTCCTCTCTAAAATGAATGGGATGCTGCTTCAGTGAGCCCTGTTTCCTTGGGCCCTTTAGGAAAAAATCTGCAATCTGCACTGTTTGAGGCCATTCTTTAAATTACTTTTGGAGCCTCTGAAAATGTATATTTCCTGGTTGTGTCCTTTAGTTTTATCCATATCCAAGTATAAGTAGTCACTGCCCTGCTGCTGAATTTAATCTTTCCTGATTTTAATAAAAGAAGCATGTTTTCTTTCAATATTCCTGCCTTTGCTACAATCTTAACATAGGTCTCTTTATGTTGTTGAGATAATGGATATTAAAAACTCAATTAATAATGGTTTATTACTGATATTTCCCTTAACACTTGAGTTATAAAACATTTTGAAGGTCAATTATTTTGTTTTCATTATCAAGAGGGATTCTTTTTGTTCTTTAGTCCATCAAGACAAGAAGAGCTCCTCTGTAGTGTGATTTTAAAGTCCAGTTCACCCTTGTACTGAGGGTCCAGCTGTCTGTAGTCCCAACTCCAGGCACAGCCTTCTTTTCAAATCCCCATCTTACAAGAACTAGGATTAGTCTTGGTCCAGTGTCTGTACCACAAAATCAAAGAGAAGCTTGAGGCCACGAGCAATCAGCAGGTGTCTCCAGGTGGTCAGTACTCACCTCTGTTAATTCTCTCCTTCGCTTCATTTTTTGGCTCTTGATTATTACTTAGCATCTTGACAGGTAGGGAAGAATTTATATGGAGTCATATTTATTTTGTAGAATTTTTGTTTGTTTTCCATTTAAAGCAACAGAAATTTAGACTGGTGAAATAAATGTAGTGATCTGGGGGCGTGTGTGTGTGTGTGTGTGTGTGTGTGTGTGTGTGTGTGTGTGAGATTTTACAATAATAGACCCAGAAACCTAAGCACATTTTCTTAGTGCACTGTTTTAGATTTCTATACATGATTTGAATGGCGGTTGAACTACCTCATTGGGATGGAGGAAGAAAAAGTATTTCAGAACAGGACATACATTGTATTTCAATGAATTATTTAGTCTTAAGGATAATTGTAAAAATAATGAAAAATGTTACAGGAGGGCAATGAAGCTTATAAAATTAAGAGTGAATTAAATTTTCAAAGACTTAATAAATCAACATTGAAGAAAAGAATCTCCATTTTTGGTTTTTGGGGATGATGAGAATCTATCATCATATCCTTACTTGATGTTTTTGAAATCTCTGCATTTATATATAAATGTGTGTGGAATTTGTCATGCACATGAATTGCTACACATTTTTATTTCTTTTGCTTTTCTATTTTTAGGTATTGGGGATTGAACTTGGGACCTTGCTCTTACCAGGCAGGCATTGGTACCACTGAGCTAAATCCCCAGCATTTTTCTTTCTTTTTATTCTTCATCAGACTTTCTCTTCTTGGTTTCCACTCTCTCATTTTTTCAAGTCTTCTACTTATCTTTAGCTAATTCTGCTGTAAGTTAGTCTCTCCATCTGTTTCCTTCTTCATCCCTATTGTTTTCTTTCCAATTTTCTCTTTCACTCACAGACACACTAGACAGATATTTTGATCAGATATTTCATTCTTTCCTTCCCCCATTCTCCAATATATTTCTTCTATTCCTTCTCTTGGCAAAAGAACTATTTTTATAGAAATATTTTTCCTCTTTCTTCTTATTTTTTTTAAAACCAGGCAGCATATGAAGAATCTTGGAAACTTGGAAAAAAATGATTAAAAGTTTGCTGAATAACAGTTATTTTTAAAATGGAGGATTCCAGATAAAGCAATTATCTCTCTGGTTTCATCAAAATGGGTGGAGCCAATAAAACAAAGATCTATAGCAATAATTCAAAGGATAAAAACATTAATGGAATTGAATTGATTGTTATTCCTAATACCCACGTAAACTAAAATGAGTAGTTTTACAGTCTTCTGAAAGGATTTAAAACGCTGAATTGAGAATGAGAGCTGAAGCTGAAAAGGCCAATATCTGGTGCCGAAGTGAGCAAATGCATTTCTAAAAGCAAAATGTAGTGATAAAAACAGTGATGATTTTTGTATAATCTGTATGAATGTTCATGGGCTCATGATACTTTGAAGGTCATTATGTGGATTAACACATATTTAATCCTTTCAACAATGTACAGATTAATTATTCTCCTCTTTATTTTTCAGTTGGGGAAACTGAGACCCAGACTTATTAGACAAGTTTCCTTGGATCATGTACTAGTTTTCAAACACAGGTAACACCTGACTCTGAGATCTGATCTGGTAACTAAAATGCTGCCTCAACTACATCTTTTGAACCAAATATGAAAAAACAGAAGTCATTGTGCTTCAAGTGATCCTTATTTTAAGCCTTTAAAACAAAGAGGACTTAGATGCCACATTCAAATTCAAATGGTTCTTAGACAAAATTTTGTCTCTCTTCATTTCATAGGCAAGGAACCCACTTTTCAGAGATTGGAAGGAACAAACTCAGGAAAGTTGTTTGGTTTTGGTGGAATTATAATTGCAATTGCTCTGATGGCAAAATCTCTGCTTGGTCCCTTCCATAAATTATCTTCTCAGTGGTTTCTCGCAACACTAGAAAGTTCAATGCCAAGAATTTTTTTGAGTAAAGGTACTGTGTATTCAGAAATCCTTCTCCAACACATAAGTATGTTGCTCAGAGGGGAAGCATGGTTGTCATTGTTTCTCTGGTCTTGTATTTTTGTCTAATAACCTTCTTCCCTCCTGGCTAGGAAGAAGAAATAGATGGACCTTAACGCCATCATTCACAGATTTTATATTTTGGTAAAAAATACATCTGTAGTTGCTCTCTCAGTGTTATTTGTTCTACAGAATTGCTCATAAACATGTAATTCATCATACTTTGGAGATCAGTAGCATAGTGAGGGCACTGCACTGTTCGTTGCTATTTCCGTTGGACAGGATTTTATTCTACTGTCTTCAGCAACAGTACAGGTGAAGGTTAACCCTATTCAGTGTCTTCATGTCAGTGTATGGAGTGGGAACATTCCCACTCATAAAAACTCTGAAATGAGTCTATGAAGAATCCTTCCCTTCTTGTACACAGAGCCTTGTCATTTGAATCCAAGCACAGAAAGTTGGGAAGCAAATGACAGAGCAATAATGTTCCCTGGCAACCTTCTAAACTTTGCTGTACCTCCGAAGTTGCCAGTTTCCTATTGTTCCTGAGGGGTAGGAATCCATATGCTTAATAAAAACCAGTACTGTTAGAAGATCCGCTCGCCATGGATTTAGGACTCCTTCATTGGGAGTTTTGGATTGGCAAAGGCACTTTCTGGTTGATGAAATGTCTTCACACACAATTCTGGTAAATACAGAGGAAACTTTCATCCCAGTTCGGACCCCAGGAGGCAAATTAAACTTTTACTAAATTTGCATTATGGAACTTGCAACTTAGCACCCCATACTCATTTTTCTTGAACAACTGAATTAAAACAATTTACACGGTAAACAAAGGACTAGCTTAAACAGTTTGCTTCTTTGGAACTATGGGCACTAACAATACTGCAAAGCAGTGCATACCAACTCATTTAATCTTTTGGGGATTCCAGCAGATTATGAGTTCTTCATAATCAAAATGCAATTGAATCATTAACCTCACTCTACTCCACAGATGCCTGTGAATTACTTTCTGCCATTAGGAAATTGTTAAACAGTCTAAATTACTGTAATTCAGCACTTATCTTTCAATTTTCAAGGAGAACAGGACTGTGTTCAAGGGACCTGCAGCTTCTTCTGGAGGTCATGGGGTGCAGGCACTGAGCTTTGTGTTCATGTCTCTCTTGACAGGTGCCTCCCAAGAGCTATGAAATTATCCTCAGTTCTTCCTAATTTACAGAGAAAAAGTCTTTTGTTGATCTCAACCCTTTTGTACTACAGTTTCTAGAGTATGCTCTATTCCTCAGTATGTTGGAGTGGAGTAAGAAAAAGGGGTGGTGGTTTGCAGGAGACTAATTGTGTGAGAGATACATTTATACTGAATGAGAGTATTTCTTCTAGTAGTTCAAATCCATCTTTCTTTAGTTCTTTTTTAAAATTTTAGGTACAAATCTGCAATTTCATCATTATCCTATTGCAGACATGCTTTGGGCAATCAACAAGAGCCCATCTGAAATCAAAGAGTACAAATAGAGACAGAGATAAGATATATATATATATATACACACATATATATACACCCACACATACATACATATATATATATATATACACATATATATATATATCTTAGATTATCTATCTATCTATCTATCAATCATCTATCATCTATCTATCTATGTGTGTGTGTTTCCTATAACAAGGCATATATAAGAGCATCCGGAGAGCAGGACAGGAAAAATGTGCTCTTCAGTGATTCTGGGACATTAAAGTCAAACTATAGGCTTGTCCCAGACTTACTGAATAAGAAACTCAGAGTAGGGCCCGATGGTCCATTTAAATAGCACTTTCTATGGGGGCCGGGCATTTAGCTCAGTAGTTCCAGTGTCTGCCTCTCAAGCTCAAGGTCCCAAGTTCGATCTCTGGTACCAAAAAAATAAAAAATAAAAATAAATAAAATAATAGACAACACCTCCTAATGATTCTTATATATGGTGAAGTTTGAGGAGAGAAAAGTTTTTTTAAGATGCTTTTCCTCACATTTCCTAGGGACAGTTGTGACCTGCCAGCTTTCCTAGAGCTACTGCCTCTACCCCCAGGAGACCAGTGGATCAGGGCCATTGCCATGCCGGGAGTATTATTATAGGAGTGCAAAACATCCTTCTTGGTGAGGAGTTGCTAACAGATATAGACTGACTAGCTTGTTCTCCAGCATTTATTTCTCCACTGAAGCCCATGGTTACAGATTAGGATGCTCAGTGTGTCACTGTCTTTTATTCATCTTAGGCTTTAAATAACCTCTAATTAGAGTAGCTACTTGGGTATTCAGCCAAGAAGTCACCAAGAATTCTATGGAGCCTGAGATAGTCTGCCTGAGGCTGTGCATTCTCCACTGATCACGCCGAATAGCAGATACTCCAGAAAAACGTGGCTTCATAGGCCATGATACTGAGACCACTGAGCCTGAAGTCTGCACAGTTTCAGTGCCTATTTAAAAAAATAAGAATGATAAATGAAATTACAAATACAAGATCTAATGTGAAGATGAATTTTTTTTTAGGATGAAAAAGAAATCACAACAAAATACATATTTAAAAAATCTAACCAATTTAATATCATTAAATCCAGAAAACTATTAGACCCTTATTAAAATCATTAAACATATAAATCCATTTCCCTACTTTTTGAGATTTATTCTCTTTGTTCCCCTCTTCATCTCTCAATAACCATATTATTTACTATATTTACAATTTAAAATAAGAAAGATATTTTAGTCTTTCACATCATACGTTTGCTCGGGATTGTATTTGTTATTTATGACTGGATGCATAAAATGTATCTTCCCAAACTGATCTGTTTTTAATTGGCTATAGTTTTGTGCTTTATAATCAGATGACATTTAATACATTTTATATTTGCATAATTTATATCAAAAAAAGCAAACTGCATGTTTCACTGATAATTTTATACTTTGAATTTTTATGCATATTCCTAAATGCAGAGAAATTTCATTTTGACTAAGAGTAAATAAGAAACAAATATTCCCTGTACAATTTTAAACATCTGATGATTGGAACAATGTTTTATGTTACTTTCTGATTATATATTTCAACTACTTCTCCATAGTCTCAGTACTGGATACTGTAGAATATTTTGATATTATAGTTTGACCTGCTTCATGTCATGATACAGTAGGGGTATTCCTGGGAGCTATTCCTACATAGAACACACATACAGTTAGTAATAACTATAATAACTATACTCTATGACTCATATATACTGATATGGAATGGAAAGAGACAGACTCAACTTATTGAATATGAGTATCCTGTGAATATTTACAAAAATATATGATCATCTACTGTGAAGGTCTATGACTCTCAAACTGTATTGTTTTATTAGTAAGGGTTCTTTAAAGAAGTAGGGAAATGAGAGAGAAGGAGAAGGCCAGGGTGAGAGTGGCAAGGGGAGGAGGGAGAGAGGGGGAGGGAGGGGAAGAGAGAGAGTGAGAGAGTTTGATTTTAAGGAATTCCTCCATTGTGGGGCTGGCAAGTTCAACATCTGTAGGGCATCCTTATTTGGGAGTTAGACAATCAGAGATTAAATATTCTCCATACACAACTATGACTAAGACAAATTAACCTTACTAGTAATGGAATAAATATAGATTTAAAGCATTATTAAGAAGACAGTTTTCATTTTTCAAATTAACAAGATCCCCTTTAAAGTAGTAACAAACTAATGCAAGTGAAATAGAAGCAAGACTATCACTCAAGTGTAAAGTTAGTAGAAGAATTATTGATTGTAAGTGCTTTTGGAATGTAATTTGGGAATTTCAACAAAATGTTTTAAAATGTCTTTATTATATGGCCCTATGATTTCATTCCTATAATCAAGCCTATTAAAACAATATGAAATTCCTATGCCCACAATATATGTATATGTGTATATCTAGTAACATATATGACTTTAAAGGGAAGTAGTCTAAATAAGCTTAATATTTAAGTAAATGTATTGGATTCAGTAAATATGTCAAATTGACCATTATATACTATTGAAATATTACTTACAGAACTTTTTAATACAGGAAAATATTTGTATACTAAGTTTAAATTTCAGAAGCACTACTAGCTCACTGTTTGTACAATATTTTATCTACTAAAGCTAGAAGTGATTATATTAAAATCTTAAATATCTTTAAAAAAACCTCTACATTCTGAAGTTTTATGAGTATCACAACCTGGAACATGTATTTGAAATAAAAAGTCTCAACATATTGAATATTCCTGTGAATTTAACCTATATGGTATTGATAAAAAAAAATCTCTGATTTTTCCCCCAGTGCGTTGACTTTTTTTCAGTACTAAGGATTGAACCCAAGACTTTTGCACTGAACTATATCTCCAGTCTTTTTTATGTTTTTATTTTTAAACAAGGTCTTGCTAAATTGTAAAATTGCAATCCTCCTGTCTCAGCCTCCCAGAGTGCTGGGATTAGAGGTGTGCACCACCAAGTCTGGTGTGAATTGGAAAGGGTGTCACCCTAGAAAAAGGGTGACAGGATGATGGGGAGGTGAAAGGGAAATAAAAATTATTGAGATTCAATATGTGTATGTACCAAGTTCCCACGATTAATGTAATTATTATATATAGAGTAATTTAAAAGAACTAAAAGAAACATGAAAGAATACTTATTGTTTCTGGTATCTAGTAACAATTATTGGTAAAGTGCATACACACAGGCATGCATATAGATTAGTGAAGAACACATTTTATCAATTGTGGTTCTGCTTATCTGGCATTTAAAAGCTCATTAGTATTCATCCAAATTCACTCATTCAATCTTTTTTTAATTTTTAAAGTAATAAACATTTATCTACTTTAAATAAGTTCCTTTAAAAACCATTGCTGACAGTCAGTGTTCATCAATCACGTTCTTTGCCTTCATCAGTTTTCTCCTAAAAGGCTTTTGTGGTTTCAATTACATTTGGCTCCTCTAGAAAATGTAAGGGAACTTTTAAAATTCTTAAGGAAATTTTAGACTGTGAAGCAATTTGTTATAAACTTCATCCATGATAGGCATGGACGGTAAATAATGTACTTTCATAAAAACTCTAATTTCTTCTAACCATTTTTTCACCTGACACTGTCCTGCACCATCATTTCCCAAGAGGATTGTGTTCACATTACTCTGCAGAGCCCCTTCCCAGCAGGTGGATGTAGTGTAGTATATTTCCCCATCCTACTGATTTTAGAGTTGACCTTCTAACTTGTTTTGGCTGATGGGATGCATTATACGATAACATGCATTGCTCCTTGCCCTGCTGTGCATCTGACCTCTTGACAAGACCATTTTCCAGTCAGTCCAGTGGTCCTGGGAACTGTGAGCGAGGCATCAAACAGACTCCTGGCCCAGTGCAGTCAGCACAGCCTGAAGCAAAGGTAGCCCAGCTGACTCCAGGCTTTGTGGGAATAATTGTTATTTTAAGCCATTGAATTCAAGGTTGTTTTTATACAGCATTATTTATTATAAGAATACTTAACTAAAATACCCATGAACACAATTGCTGATAAGTTATACTGTAGAAATTTCCAGCATGTCTCTGTATGTGTATTTGTGTGTTTGTGTGTGTATGTGTGTGTGTGTGTGTGTGTGTAATAGCTGTAAATGAGACATTCACAAATTAGAAAAGTGTACTTTTTAGGAGGTAAGAGACCTGATTTCTGCTTTTTTTGGATAACAAGGAAAGTGACCTTTGACAAGTCCTTTAACCTTTCTGTGCTGCATTTGCTTCATTTATAAAAATAAGAAACATATTTGGATAAACTTAAGAATGGGGCTTATACTTGATATGTAGACCCATATTACTAAAATCTATAGTTTTATGAACTAAAACAATATCAGTTATTTAAGGACATAAAATCCCATGTTATCACTTTGTGTAGTTGTATAACAAAGTTAGAGTCTGTGCAGGAGTCCTAAATCAGAAATTGGGAGATTTGAGGGGAAAATATGAGGGGAAAATATATAGGGTCAATGAGAGATACAGTTCTAAGATTTGGGAAACTGGGCTGAACAGAAGTACTTTGACATCTTCAATAAGATCCAGGATCAAAAATGGAAAGAGGAGACACAATTTTCTTAATTTTGAGTCTGACAATTTTCTCCATTGATAACAATTCTTCATTCTTTCTCTATCATGTAGAAGTATATGTGTGTCTCTTGCTTATAAATATATCGTAGCAGCAGCAGCAGGCTTTCATAAATGTTACCTGGTTCAGATTTGTTTGCTTTTGCCATCTTTATGGTTGAGGTTAATAAGAAATGGTCACATATGTATGTATTCGGGTCAAGCAAACTTTACTATTTCTCTAACTCTCCTTGTTTCTTTTTCCAGAGGTCATGTTTGGGAGGCTGTTAACTCAAAAACAAGATTTGCCACCCTCCCTGGATAGGATAACAAAGAAGTGTGGTTACAATTATTTTTTTCATTTGTATTTATTCATCCTTCAGTACATTTTATAAAGGATTTGAAGGAAGGAACTGCCACACAGCAAGGGAGACTGGGGAATACGTGCTTTTAGCTGGTGGCAAACTGCCCAGATTAAAAATGGGCAGAAAGGGAGATTGGGAATTGGGAAGCAATTAACCATCTTTGCTACAATGATAAATCTCTGTGTTTTCGTCCTGAATTTACAGCACTATAAAATACTTGCATTTTACTGACCTAAATTTCTATTAGTTCAACATGTTTCTTCTTTCAAATTGTAGCAATATATATGGCCACATCCCCTAAAGCCCTATATATTGGTTCAGGATAGGTATTTCTTGACAAGTTAGACTCTCAAGAGAATCAGAATACAGTTATTTATGTTTAGGATTTTAAAAATATTAGGATTAAAAAACTGACAGCACATCACAGGCATTTAGTTATGTATTTTTATTTGAGATCGTTTGAATACCGCTAAGAGCAAATGTAGTTTACCTATGGTCACTTAACAGACAGTATGAATGCTGAAGGTCTCCATATGCACTGGTATAATGCAGGCAGAGCATGAGCCAATGAACTGTTGATTTTCTAAATTGTGGAATAGTTTTATAATTGGAGCCACTACAGACAACTTTGAAGAACTATTCTTTTAACTCTAATTGCACACAGATTTTTGCAAGAGAATCCTAGAATGTCTCACCTATTACACATTTTTTTGGTTTAGTCCTGTGAGGCTAATGGCTTAGGATAGAAAAGTCAAATTACAAGCAATGAAGCTATCATGGGAATAAACTCAGGGAATAAACTCAACACAAGAAAACTCCTTAGAAATGAATTTAGGACACCATGAAGCAGAGCCTTAGGAAAAATATCTACTACAGGGAAATGCTAAAAACCCACCATAGACTGGATTTCACGATTGCTATGTACATATGCAGACAGGATGAGTCTTGTGACAGAAATATGACTCCTCTTCCAGGGTAGTGCAACTGCCCTGAACAATGGTAGTAAATAAAATCTTACCCTCTCACATTAGTAAGAATCCTTTTAGACACACCATTTCTTTATGACTGATTATGGACTGTTATGGTTATGGATTGTTATTTACAGATCTTCAGTAACAGAACTGAGTTTCTCAGGTATTACGTGCCTTTGTCAGGAGCATATAAGCACCAACCAGCATTTGAAAACATCTTGCAAAACAGAAAGCCTGCCTGTGACCAGAGAGCCTGGTGGAAACACCTTGCCCCAGGGAGGCGCCTGCTCTCACAGAACTCAGGGTAACTTCCTCCTCTTCTCCAACTCTGCATCCCTGTTTTTGGTAGTCTCAGCTATTTCTGGTTTTCCACACTGAATTTTCATGATTGGGCCCATTGTTCCTCAGCACTGTGGTGCTATACTTTCTCTCATCTTGCTCCAGTTTAATCTCAGCAAGAAGGATATATTGGACCCTTTTTCTCTATTATTGTATTGGCTGCAAGACAATAAGCGAAAGAGCTGAACACTGATCCAAGTCCTGGACACCAAATCTGATGTTCTTTTTAACTTACATGACACTTTTCTGAGTTAACTGAGAGTGGTTTTCTGAGTTTCTGAGTTTTCTGAGTGTGATTGCCACTACTATTTTAAACAAAAGTGTGATTTTAAGTAGATGTTGAGTCACAGATAAAGGCAAACAATTATGCATTCATATCATTTAAGTTGAATGTCATGCCATTAAAGATTCAGTCTTACAGTCTTTTTCTCCCTCAAAGTAGTATTTTAATCTTTTAAAAAATCAAGTTGTGATCAGAGGCTGCATGTATTTAACCATTCATTTAGTTACTAATCACAATTTTGTTTTGTTGTTTTTTTCAATTTCTAAAATTTTCATTCTCTGTTGCATTTTCTTCTGTAATATATATGTGTATAATTACCACAAATTTCCTATTGTTGAATATTTAGAATGTTTCTTCTTTTGTACCTATACAATATTATACTGGTTTATCTATAGAATAAGTTCCTAGGGGTAGAATTGCTGGTTCAGAGGGCATATGCAGTTATATTTTTATGGGAATGCATTTTATTTTTAAATTTACTTATATGGGATATAATAAATAGAAATGTGAATAGTAAAACCAATTCTTCTTTTGATAGGCAAGCATTGTTCCCAGACTCTTACATCTTTACAAAGATAGTCAATATGAGTACAAATATGTACTCAGTTGGGAAATTCCTCTCATTTGGGAATATTTTCATTTTCTTCTGCACTGCATTTGAGACAGTCCAAAGACCCTTGCCAACAAGAAGTTTGAGGGGAGATGCTCAGGTTATTATGTCAGCACTCACGGTTGGAACACACATCTGTACTGTGTCGTCATTTGATATCTGGCACATGTCATAATCACTGCAGATCTAGTTGGTTTTCTGTTGATTTTCATCATAATTGTCTATTCACTCTGGAGGAAAGGAGTCTATGGATCTGGAGTGTTCTTATTAATAAGTTTTTAAAACACGATCCAATCTGGACTGATTGTTCACTTGAACAGAAACTACTATATAACAAAGTCTACTTTTTCATAAAAGAATTAAAGCTAGATACTTCCTTACTTAGCTAGGGACTATATTTTCTAACTTTTCTTCTGGTAATTGTATCCATGTTACTAAGTTATCACTGATGGTATGAATATAAGTGATGTGTGCGGAGTCTGACTTTAATTGCTGCTCTGAGTTTCTGATCATCCTTTACCCACAAATGAGAACACAGAAGAATCCTCAAGCTTTGAGTATATAGAGAAAAGAAGGAAACTGGGTATCTGAATGATTTCGTGTAGCGCAAATGTTGAAACAACCTGAGTTAATCAAGTTGGAGGCTTACATAACAAAGATGTAATTCTGTGTTTGGGTGATCACTTTGTTACTGAGCCTATCTTTTGTCCTAACAAGCATGGCTGGGTCCCAGGAAACAACCTGGGATTCCTTCATTCTCTGCCGAGGCTCGTGTAAACTTCTTTCTTACTCTACTTTCTCATTTTGGTGGAGTACGGAAGAGCATATGGGACATAATTTCACTGCTTTTGTGCATGTTAGAAAACATCCTGTTTTGACCTCTTTTCTAATTGGAAAATAATTTTCCTCCAGAGTTTTGAGGTTGCTGTTCCATTTGATTTGTTATTCTAGAAAAAGTTTGACTTACGAGTGTTTCCCCCTTTCAGGGATTCTAGGATCTTCTGTTTCTGTGCTTATGAAATTTTTGTGTCATACTTTAGTGTGGCTCTCTTTTCACCCATTTGTTTGGTCTTCAGTGGACTTTTTAATTCTGGGAAATTTCCTTCAATTATTTGGTGTATTATTTTTGCCTGTTTTCTCAGTTTTTTTCTTTCCTAAATTGCTACTTTTTGGATGTTAGACCTCCTGGGTTGCTCCTGAAATTTTCTTAACTTTTCCTTTCTCTTTTTTTATCTCTGTCATAGGAAACGTGTTCAAATTAAACCTCCAACCTATCTGTTGAAGTTTTTCAATTCTGCCATGTCATTTTTAATTCCCAAGATTGACTTTTTTGCTTTTTGAATATTCTTTTCTTGTTGGATCCTGACCTGATCATGGATTCCGTGTCTTCCTCCACTTCTGAGATGATCTAAAAAACATTAATTGTACCAGTTTTCTTTTCTCTGCAGATTATCCTCCAAATGGCTTTTTTCTTTATTATTGGTTTTGATTGCTACCTTTCTTCAGATGAGAGGCTTTCATCAGATGTGTGGTCATTTCTTTTCTTTTCTTTTTTTTTTTTTTTTTTTGGTACTGGGGATCGAACTGGGGTCCTTGAGCTTGCTCAGCAGGCGGGGAAACCGCTGAGCTAAATCCCCGGCCACGTGTGGTCATTTCTTGTCTTCTTAGAATGTGAAAGTTTAGAAAGTGATTGCATGCTTTGATCGATTGAGTCTCACAGCAGAGTGCTCTAGACAGACCATTAGCCATCAAATTCCTGACGCTGGCATCTTTGCGTATTTCCTTTTGGGCTGATTAGGAATCTGAGAGATGAGTCTGGTACTCCCCAGCACTGAGGGTGGAGGTGTGTCTGTCAGAATTCTGTGCAGAAAGTCAGGGGAAAGGACATTCAGCAGTCACTGTACTCTGAAGCCACTGTTTTGGTAAATTGTTTAAGCTCACACTATGCTGAACACCCTCAGTCCACAGATTTCCATTTAAACTTTCCTGGAGAAAAATCTTTCCTATTTCTGTTGGCCTTGTTGGTAGTGATGTCTGTGGGGGTCACTTATTACAGAGTGAAACTTAGGAGAGAATTTAGATTTTAAATTATTGTCAAGAAACTTTTACCATATTCTTTTCAGTTGATTCTCTTACCCTCTGAGTGCGCTCTTCCTTTCATTTCCAGAAATATGTAAAAAAAACCCTTCGAGGGTTCTTAAGAGTAAATAAAGTAGTTTCAAGCATTTCTCCATTGTAAACTTGGGAGTTACACTGTATTGAATCTGCTTCATTAATGGACTTTCATTTTTTTGTTTCTTAGTGTCAAAAAAATAAGTAGTTCTAAAATGTACTAATAAATATATATATAAAAAATGAGTAGTTCTCCCATCTTTGAAATTGTGTATGTGTGTGTGTTTGTGTGTGTGTGTTTGTGTGTAAAGATCTCATTTGGTTCTGTTTCAGGAACGAGTGACGTTAGGTGTGTTTTCAGTCTATCATTTTAACCCACAACCCTAGTGATTGCTTTTATTAGTCTTTCTTTTTTCTCTTATACTATCAGAGAAGGTTTTATATAGTTTACATTTCCGTGCATGCAGTTTTCTATGAATAAAAAAATGGAATTTTATTAGATGATGGAGAGGATTAAAATAGTTATGTTTGCTTATTCAGGGAATTAATATATGATCAGAAAAATTATATAAATGAAGATATTAAAGTCCTTAATGGGTTGCCAGTAAGTCTGAGAGTCTATTCTTTAATGTACTATCTATTCAAAAGAACAACTTGTGCCAAATATGTAATTGAGATATTAAAAAAAGTGAAATGCAGAAATATTTATAAAAAATGTAAAAGAAGTTAATCAGATGAATAACAACTCAAAAAAATGGATTTATTTGCAGGCAATAGTGCTTCAGTAGATGAAAAAATTATAAGAAATTCTAAAGATTTTGAGACTTCTTCCTCTGTTCACTGCTAATTGACATTCTAGAGCTCTACTAGAGCACACCAAATGAAAAAGAACCTGAACCATCTCTTCTAAATTTGGCATCTGCAAGAGTGTTAGGCCCAAAGTGGTCCTCTTATTTAATTCCATGTCGAGTTCAGTGACTCCTTGGTTGATGGAAATAAATTTTCCATACCCTCTTGCAGCTTTCAGATGGATTCAGAATTATCTGACTTTCTGAAACCCATTAAAAAGCCTGAGTGGTAGGGAGGCTGTAATGGTGATCTCATAGTTCCAGTATAATCCACTGTCCATCTGCTTATTGCTTCCAGCATCGGCTCTACCCTGCTTTCTCCTTGTTTCTGGGATACTTCTCTGGGGAGCAGTCACACTACCAGGGCAGAAGGAGCTTGAATGAATGAGATTCTAGGTTTCAAGTCAACTATCCTACTCAGGGCACAATAATTTCTAACGGAAGATATTTGCAGGGTTTAGCTGCTGGCATATTTGAAGAGAGCCCTGTGAACACTTGTCTACACAGAGGAACCTGCCATGAGATCCATTTAGTTTTAGTCAAGATTGTGAAGCATCAATGGAGCGTGATTCATCATGATGAAATTATTTTTAAAGCCATGTTAATGATTCACACAGTCTTTCAATGGGACCCATAGAATCCATGCAGTATCCTATTAGTCCCTTCTTTCTGTGTTACTGCTGAAGACCTGGCTATTTGGGCACTGAAGGGAAATAAAGGACCCTTTAAAAGACCATTTATCTTCAAGACCCCGACATATTTTGATGAGATTTTTAAAGGACAAATAGATTATGTCACTTGAAGAAAGTTACTTAATTATACACATTAAGAGGGTATTGTGATATTTCAACTCATGTATATGATATGCACTGATAAAATCAAGGTAACTAGCATTTCCTTCCCTTAATTGTTTATGTTTGGAGACTTCAAGCTCTTCTCTTCTAGATCTTCATAAAATATACACTAAATTGTTGTGAATGATAGTCACTCTACTTTTATTCAGAACAATAGAACCCATTACTCCTACCTAAATGTGTTTTGGTACTGCTATAGAATTCCTTTTTTCTTCCTTCTACCGCTTCTCAGCCTGTAATGATTACTACATTCATATCAACTGTTTTTCCTTTTCTTTTCAGGTTCTAACAAGAAAAAGAACATGGATGTTTGTCTGTGTCTGGCTCACTTTACTTAATATCCTCCAGTTTCATCCATTTTGCTGCAAATGACAGTATTCACTGGAAGACATTTTATCCAGATGAACTACACGACTTATGCTTTTAAGTATTTCAGGGTTATGACAGGTGGAGTTTATTCCTAGCAATTTTTAAACAGTTTTGACTAGTCTTAGGCTGGCACTGTCTGGAATGGAAAATAGAAATAATACATATGCCTTTCAACAAAGTAGTGTTCTTTTCTAGTTTTTTTCAGGTTAATGAACTCCATTTTGGTTCCTTTTCAACTTGGAATTTCTTGAGAATCTCTACAGGTTTTGTGCACATAGGAAGGATTCAGAGACAGCAGAGTTGAGTGAGTGATTTATCTACACTACTTCCGTCATGTCCTGTTGGGGCTCTTTCTCTCTTTTAGTTCCCCCAGTATCCTCAAATGCCCTCAGAATATTTCTCTCTCCAAACTCCAACTTTCTTAAGAAATGACCTGTTCAACTGTTACCAGTGCTTAAACTGAGAGTCTTAGTTCCTCTTAATATTAGCATTTTGATGCATTGTGAAGTAACAAGATATTTTTTATTCAATACATCATAACCTATTATCTTCTTTTTTTGCATGTTCAAAGTGTCCATTGAGAGCTCTTGGAAGCACATTTTTATGTCCTTTTGAAATCTGTACATCAGCTTTTTAAGCACTGTTTTAATTTCTGGCATAAGAAGAAATTCCAATGTCACTTTGAACATTTCCTGCGTTAGGCCTGGAATTAACTGTTTCTCCAAATAGTCTTGGTGAGGCATTTAGAAAGTAAGAGCAGAGCATTAGATGCACTTAGTACTTTTGAAATGTCACTGCTTCTAGACTCTTGCAAGTGACAGAGGGGGTAAATGTGTGTTTTTAAAACTCATAAATTTAAGGCCGGGGATTTAGCTCAGTGGCACCGTGCCTGCCTTGCAAGTGCAAGGTCCTGAGTTCGATCCCTGGTACCAAAAAAAACAAAAAAACCCCAAAACAACAACAAACCTCATAAATTCATACATGTAAGTGTAATTCTGATTTAATACTAAAAGATTCTCTTGCTTTACTTCATTCTACTTTGGATCTCTTTTTCCACAGTGAAACCTCTAATTGTATACAAATTTAAGTATTTATATTTATTTTTAATATTACAAAACAAAAATTATAACCTGTAACACTTATAATATAGTTTTAACTGCTACATCCATATGACCACTGCCAGTGTCTACTTTAGTTCTGTTTGGAGGTCAGTAACAAAATATTATATAGTATGTAGCTTAGAAGTAGCAGAAATTTATTTCTTACCCTTTTAGAGACTGAGTAGTCTGAGACTAATGCCCATTCCCTGTTGGGGAGGTCTGCTTCCTGTTTCTTCCATGGTGTCTTGACTGTACCCTCATAAGCAGCAGGGAAGAGCTAGTGCTCTCTTTTTTTTGATAAGGGCACGAATCCCAATCTTGGAGGGTCCACCTTCATGATTTGATCACCTTACTAATGGCCTCTCTCCTACCATCAACTTGGGCGTTAGCATTTCAACATATGAATTTTGAGGGACAGATCACAATCAGATCACGGCAATAGGTAAAGTGCAATCAAGATTTCTCTGCAGCTTCTATTCTGACAATACAGTAAAAGTATAGTATTAAAGTTTACTTGAGTTAATGCTTTTTTCTTTATGGCTATATTATATTATCAGTGAAGTATTTATTCATTCAAAATTTTTCCATGGTTATTGGTTTAATATTATGTTTGAATATATAAAATATTAATGTGGATTAAACATTTAAAAAATAAAATTCAGAGAATTGTTACTTCTTTTCTTTTATACAGTGTTCCCACCAATATGATACTAATTCCCAGTCATATGTATTTTTCCAAAATAGGTATATATACAAACATAGTATGTAGTATACATATTTATAGAAATATAAAGTATATTTTATATGTAATATATGATTTCATATGTAAACTATATCATATAAAATTATGTAATTATATTTGTACAGTATATGTAAAAATATATATCTTACAAAGGAGGTAGAATACAAAATACGGTATTTTAAAAACTTTGTGCTTTTTGTTTAAAAGTGTTCTTAGGTCTTCTATTTTCATATTTATTTGTTAAATTGACGAATTATACATATTTGTGATGTATGACATGATATTTTGATGTATGCATACATTTTGTATGTATACATTAGCTACATAGTAGCTAAAACAAACTATTTGGCATATGTATTACTTGATTTAATTACAATTTTGTGGCAAGAACACAATATTTACTCAGAAATTTTCAAGTTTATAATAATTTTGTTATTAACTACAGTCACTATGATATTCTTTTATAAAGCAAATGGTATTCCATATGTACACTAGTTTTTCAATCTTCTATGTTTAGACATTTATGTTGTTTCCAATATTTTTCTACAAATAACATGATGATTAATAAATCTATGAATATGTACTTATGTATTACTGAGGATATACATGAGAATAACATTGTAGTTGTAAGTCAGCATAAACACATGTGATTTTTTAAAATATTGCCTATTTCACTTCTATTGGGATTGCATCATTTTGCATTTCCCTAGAAAGGTAAGAAAGTGCTTTTTTCTCACAATTTCTTTAACAAAATGTGTAGCAACACTTTTGTATTGCTAATTGGTAAGTGAGAAATGGCCTCTGTGTGGTTTAAATGTGAATTTCTTCTATTATGGGGAAACATTTTTGTCATATATTGAAGGTCTACCACCTATCCATCATCTATCTATATCTGTTTTATTGATCATGTCTTTTTCTGTCTAGTTTTGTCTTTATTCTAAAGGTTATACATGTTAATCCTTTCCAAGTGACATATTTAAGAATGTTTCCTCCCAATTCAACAGTGTTTTGGCTTTTGTATATTTTTTCTTCATGTAAAATAATTGTTTTAGAAGTTACATTAATCTAAAACTGAAATCGAGTTTCCCTATTTTTAGGTTATAAATGAAATCACGTATATTTTCTTTGAAAACTTACATGTTTTCAATTTTTGATCTTTAGATCTCTGATCCATTTGAAGTTTATTCTACTGTTTTGTGTGAACTATGCATCCAATTTTCCTTTATTTCCAAATGATTTTTTAGTGTTTCTTACATCATTTGCTAAAAAATCTGGACGTTTGCTGTTCTATTAGTTTATGCACAGATGAGTATTACATTGTTTTAATTATATATGATTTCTAGTGTGTTTAAAATCTCATAAATTAGTTCTAGAGTTTCCCCAAATATTCTCATATGCCTACTTTTACTTATAAAACTGTAATAAATCTTTCTAGATTTAGGAAATAAAATCTTGGCATTTTATTTTAATTCCATCAAATTAATGTAAGAACTTGGGAACAACTATCATTTTATGAGACTTAATCTTCCTAAGCAAGAACAAATGATGTGTTTTTGTATCTTTCAGTTTTTGTATCTTTATAGTTTTTCTCATGTAAGTATTGCTTATTTCTTGTTAAGATTATTCCTTAGGATTTTTTCTGTAGATATTGTTAATGGGTTTTCTTCAGTGATTATTTCCAATTATTGTTATATAAATGGAGTCTTTTACATGAAGAAGAATGAAATCATGTTATTTTCAGGAAAATGAGTGGAACTGGAGATCATCATGTGAAGTGAAATAAGCCAGAGAGAGAAAGTCAGATATTCCATGTTTCTCTTATATGTGGAATCTAGAAAGAATAAGATTTAAAAATGTAAAAGTAAGGACAAAATTTTTAATGGATGTTAGTAAATGGGAAGAAAGTATACAAATGGAAAGGGGAACAAGGGAGGAGGGAGGGAAAAAGGAAGGAAGGGACAAGAAAAAGTGAAAATAGAAGGAAAAATGGAAACAAAGCTTTTGTACATAGGGTTGAGAGAGCTTGAAAGGGGGAATGGGATAAAACAAAATTTATTTAAAAATAAAGTTAAAAAATTAAATTAAGTGAAAAAATAAAACCCTGAAAAAAATGAGAGAAATGACATGAAAGTAGAAGGAAGACTACTATAAAGAAGAAGAAATTGGAGCTTAGCCTCACTGTCAGAGCAGTTGCAGGCTGCCTGAACCCTGCTTTGTCCAGCTCACTCCACCCAGTTGTGACCAGGAGACTTTGAGGACCCCCCTGGGCATGCCCACCAGACACCAGCTTGGCTGCCTGGGCACCTGCAACAAAAGGCCCTGCCCCCAGGCACCCCTGCCTCTAGCCACTTGGCTTTGCAGCTACCTGGTTCTACACTACAGAGGCACAAGGGAACATAAAGGCCATTGTCCTGAGCTGCAGAAGTGAACAGCAGAGAGAGGGCCTTTCTCAGGCTCCCTGATGAAAACTGAAGCCCACTGGAAAAGTGAAGAGAATTTCTTCAATAAAGGCACACCAGAGCACTATCCTTGGTAAGTTGAAGGAATCATCACCTCCCATCAGAACCTGGACTATCATCAGGGGGAAGGCAGCTGTAACCTACAATAGAACCTTGCAGAGTTCAACCCTGCAGGAGGACAGGGAGCTCAACTTGGGACTTGCAGCCAAAAATCTGCCTGAATCTCAGGAGTCTATGACTGGCTTACTGAGACTCATTAATTTATAACTGCACACTACCGCCCACATTGTCTATTGTGACAGCAGAGACATACCCTGAAGGAGGCCCTTCATTTTTATCTTTTATTTGTTATTTTCAAAATTACCACTATTTTTTTTGCTCTTATTTTTAATTTTTTTCTTTTCTACTCTTTTAAAATTTTTATTTTTGTTTTTTCTTTTTTTCTCCCTCTCTCCCTTATTCCCTTGCTGTCCCACATTGTTCTTTATCTCTCCTTTGTGTTGCTGTTCAGGCCCTAATTCATATTTCTTCTTTATTTTTCTTTTCCTCTCTTTCCTTCTCTTGCCTGTGCCCTCTAGCCTCATGGCTAAACTTCCCCTATCCTTCTACCTACCTATTCCTCCCTCCCCAACTCCTTCTAACTCCCCATCCCAAAGGGTAAAGTTGCTATATTGAGGAGTGTATTCACTATAAACACATGCTGGGTTGGTCCTTGATTTTGATTTAATTCACACAGTTAAAGGTGATAGATTAATAACTACCACAAATTGTCATTTTCTAAGAGGTACTTGTTGCTATTGTGTTGCTGATTGTATCACTTGGGCTAAGGTGTTGTGATTGATCTAATCAGTTGTCCTTCCTGATATAATGAAAATGATAGCTTCAGAGCCATTAGAGACTCAAAACCTAGTCTGGAAGACATCTCTGAGAAGCAATCATTCCATACGGGTTCTAAATAAATCAACAAATATACTTACAATAAGCAACTTCAAAGTATCAACCCAGGAACTAAACCAAGGACAGTATCAAAAACAAAAATGAGAAGACATGAAAGCAAGGCACAAACTCAGATTTCCACCCTACAAAAAGAAATTCTGGGGGAAATGAGGTGGAAAAGTCTGATAATCAACCACCTGGACACCCTGAACTGATAGCACAGAAAGTAACAAAACAGATGAATGAGGCTCTAGAAAAATTCGAAGCAGAAATAATCTCCTAGATAACTACAGAGATGGTGATCAGAGTGAAAGACATGACTAGAGGCTCTAGAACAGAAACAGATAAAAAACTAGATGAGCTCAGAACCATGCTGGAAGCCATGAATGCCCAGCACAAGAAAGAAATGGAAACCATGAATGCCCAACATAAGAAAGAAATGGAATCCATGAAACAGATTCACACAGATATTCAGGAGATTAAAAACTCCATTGAAAGCATGCATGGCAGGTTAAGCAAATCTGAAGATAGAATATCAGATATAGAAGACAGGATTATTCTTAAGGACCATGAAAACAGAGATTTCTTAAAAATCGTAAGGGGCCACGAGAAATCAATCCAGCAGCTGCTACATGATACAAAGAAAAATAACATAAGACTGATAGGAGTCCATGAAAAAACAGGAGAAAGTACAATTGACATAAAAAAATTGTTCACAGAAGTAATAGTAGAAAACTTCCCAGAAAGAGGTGGAGAGTTGGACATACAGATAAGTGAAGCACATAGAATTCCAACTAGCCATGATCAAAAAAACCCACAAAACTACACCTAGACATATAATAGTCAAGATCCCAGAAACCCAACAGAAGAAAAAATCCTACAGGCAGTTAGGGAAAGGAAACAAATCACCTACAAAGGAAAGCCCATCAGAATCACAGCAGACTTCTCAAAACAAACCCTCAAATGAATGAAAGCCTGGATTGAAGTATATTAAGCCCTAAAAGAAAATAACTTCCAACCTAGACTGTTGTATCCTGCAAAATTATCTTTCAAAGTCGATGGAGAAATTAGATACTTCCACGACAAAGAACACCTGAGAAATTTCATGAACACCAAACCAGCACTCCAAACAATTCTAAGCAATATCCTAGAAAAAGACAATGAAGGTCACAACTCCATGAGGCCCAACAGAGGGAAGCCACCAGGCAAGGTGAGACACTAAAGGGAAAGGGGGGAAAATAAGAAATAAAAGAGCCAATAAAAGTAAAACATCATGACAAGGATAAATCAATATCTATCAATTATAACCCTCAATGTTAATGGCCTCAATTCACCAATCAAAAGAAATAGGCTGGCAGAATGAATTAAAAAGGAAAATGCAACAATATGCTGTATACAAGAAACACACCTAACTCAAAAAGAAACTCGTAGACTGAAAGTAAAAGGATGGAAAACAGTTCTCCATGCCACAGGAGCCCAGAAGAAAGCAGGGGTAGCAATATTATTTGCAGACAAAGTAGATTTCAAACCAAAAGTAATTAAGAGAGACAAAGATGGTCACTACATCCTTGTGAAGGGAACAATCCAAGAGGAACAGATGACAATACTAAATATATATGCATCAAATATGAATGCCCCCAATTATACAAAACAAATATTAATGGACACAAACAACCAAATAAACACTAATACAATTGTAGTGGGGGACCTCAGTACCCCACTATCACAAATAGACAGAGCATCTAGACAAAAAATGAACAATAAGATTCTAGAACTGAACCAAGCTATTGAACAAATGGACTTAATAGATGTTTACAGAGTGCTCCACCCCACAAAATCAGAATACACATTCTTTTCAGCTGCACATGGGTCATTCTCCAAAATAGACCACATGCTAGCTCATAGGACATGTCTAAGTCAATGTAAAAGAACTGAAGTTACTCCCTGTATATTACCAGACCATAGTGCAATAAAATTGGAGATCAATAACATAAGAAACCACAAAACTCCCACAAATACATGGAAATTGAATAATACCCTCCTGAACAACCAATGGGTCACAGAGGAAATTAAAGAAGAAATTAGACAGTTTCTACAATAAATGATAATGCCAGTACAACATACAGGAATCTATGGGACACAATGAAAGCAGTTCTATAGGGAAATTCATAATAGTGGATGCCCATATTAGGAAAACAGAGAGAACTCAGACAAATAACCTAATGCAGAACCTGAAGCTCCTAGAAAAAGAAGAGCATAACAAACCCAAAGCTCATACAAGAAAGGAAATTATAAAGATCCAAGCAGAAATCAATGCAATGGAGACTAAAAGAATGATACCAAAAAATTAATGAATCAAAGAGTTAGTTTTTCAAAAGAATAAATAAAATCAATAAACCTTTAGCCAACCTTATCAAAAAAGGGAAAGAAAGGCTCTAATCCATGCAATTAAGAACAAAAAATGTGAAGTCACAGCAGAACCAGCAGAAATCCAGAGGATCTCAATACCTACTTCCAGAACCTGTACTCTAATAAAACGAAAGCACAGAAGAAATGGGCAGATTCCTAGATACATACTAATTACCAAAGTTAAATGAAGAAGATATAGAAATTCTAAACACCCCAATTATAATGAGTGAAATTGAAAATGTAATAAAAAATTTACCAACAAAGAAAAGCCCAGTTCCTGTTGGGTTCACTGCTGAATTCTACAAGACATTTAAAGAAAAACTATCGCCATTACTCTTTAAACTCATCAAGGAAATTGAAAGGGAAGCAAGGCTTCCAAATTCTTTCCTGGAAGCAAGTGTGACTTTGATTCCAAAACCAGGGAAAGACCCAACCAAAAAGAGAACTACAGACCAATCTCCCTAATGAACATAGATGCAGAAACCCTCCACAAGATACTGGCAAACAGAATACAGAGGGTCATCAAGAAGATCATACACCCTGACCAAGTCGGATTTATCCGAGGGATGCAAGGATGGTTCAACGTTCATAAATCAATACATGTAATACACTATATTAACA
Organism: Heterocephalus glaber; assembly: GCF_053883595.1. NCBI lineage: Eukaryota > Metazoa > Chordata > Mammalia > Rodentia > Bathyergidae > Heterocephalus > Heterocephalus glaber. Next base: position 9,127,572 of record NW_028258310.1, on the reverse strand, counting down.
GAGTCAAGGACAAAAACCATATGATCATCTCAATAGATGCAGAAAAAGGATTCGACAAAATCCAACACCCATTCATGATAAAAACCCTACAGAAAATTGGAATAGAAGGTCCTTATCTCAACATGATTAAGGCAGTCTATTAAAAACCAACAGCCAACATCATACCAAATGGTGAAAAACTGAAAACTTTCATCTTAAAATGAGGAACAAGACAAGGATGCCCACTGTCACCTCTCCTGTTCAATATAGTTCTGGAAACATTAGCCACAGTAATTAGAAAAGGAATGAAATTAAAGGAATAAAGATACAAAAGAAAGAAGATAAACTGTCATTATTTTCTGACAATATGATACTTTACATAGAAGACCCCAAAACCTTGGCCAGAAGACATCTAGACTTAATTGACAGATTCAGGAGAGTAGCTGGATATAAGGTCAACACTCAAAAAACAGTAGCTTTCTTATTCACAATTAGCGGACTCACTGAGAGAGAAATTAGGGAAATAATTCCTTTTACAATAGCATCCAAAAAAAAAAAAAAAGAAATATCTAGGAATCAACCTAACAAAGGAAGCAGAAGACCTCTACATTGAAAGCTACAGCACTCTGAAAAAGGAGATCAAGGAGGATATAAGAAAATGGAAAGACATCCCTTGTTCCTGGGTAGGAAGAAGCAATATAGTGAAAATGGCCATACTTCCAAAACTACTAAATCGATTTCATGCAATCCTGATTGAAATTTCAACAATATACTTCACAGAACTAGAGAAAACAATCCAAAAATTCATTTGGAACCAGAAGAGACCTAGAATAGCAAAAGCAATTCAAGGCAACAGAGACATGGCAGGGGGCATCACAATCCCCAGCTTGAAACTATACTATAAAGCTACTGTGATTAAAAACAGCATGGTACTGGCAAAGAAACAGACCCGAGGATCAGTGGAATAGATTAGAAGCTGCAGAAACAACTCCTGCCATACTCAGCCACCTCATCTTTGACAAAGGGGCCAACCACCCTTGTTGGAGGAAAGATAGCCTATTTAATAAATGGTGTTGGAAAATCTGGATTTCAACCTGCCAAAGATTAAAACTAGACCCATACCTATCACCATGCACTAAACTAAGATCAAAGTGGATTAAAGATCTAAATATTAAGACAGAAACACTAAACTTGCTGGAAGATAAGTTAGGTAGAACTCTTGAAGACATTGGCATAGGAATAAACTTTGTGAACAAAACCTCAGTAGCATGGGAACTAGCACAAAGAATCAACACCTGGGATCTCATCTTATTAAAAAGCTTCTGCACTGCAAGAGAAACCACCAACAGAGCTAAGAGACAACCTGCAATGTGGGAAAAAATTTGTAGCAGCTGTACCTTAGACAAAGGGCTACTATCTAGAATATATAAAAAATTGGAAAAAACCAGATCTCGCAAATTCAAAGACCCAATTCAAAAATGGGCATCTGAAATGAACAGACATTTCTCAGACAAAGAAGTAAAAGTAGCAAATAAACATATGAAAAAATGTTCAACTTCACTGGTCATTCGAGAGATGCAGATGAAAACAGTAGTGATATTCCACTTTACCCCAGAAAGAAGGGGTGTTATCAAATCAACCAATAACAAATGCTGGCGGGGGTGTGGAGAGAAAGGAACCCTTCTCCATTGTTGTTGGGAGTGCAGACTGGTGCAACCAATGTGGAAATCAGAATGGAGATACCTCAGAGAACTAGGCCTAGAGGTCCCATTTGACCCAGCTCTTCCCCCGCTGGCTATCTTCCCAAAAGATTTAAAAGAATCATACCACAATGATATATTTGCACCCATGTTTATAGAGGCACAGTTTGTAATTGCTAAAGCTTGGAAACAGCCCAAGTGCCCATCAACTGGAAACTGGATAAAGAAGATGTGGTTTTTTTTTTGTTTTTTTTAATAAAATGCAGTACTACTCAGCCATAAAGAACAAGAAACTAGAGACATTTATAGCTAAATGGATGCAAATTGAGGCCATACTCTTAAGTGAAATAAATAGGACACACGTGTAAACGCTGAATCGTTTCTCTAGTGTGAGAAACCGAAAGTGTAAATAAGGATTAAAATGATTTAAATGAATTATTTATAATTTGAAGTAGGAAGAAAGGTCCAAAGGGTTAGGGATGGTGGGAGGGGAAGGGGAAAGGAAAGAAGGGAAAGGAAAAATTATGAGAAAAGAAAAAAGTGGAAATGAAGTCTATGTAAATATGGAAGGTTAGAGGGGCTGAAGGGTGCACAGGTAATGGGGAAAAAAATAAGATCCAAGATACATCATGTACAGGTATAAACACCCAATGATAAATGTAAACGAATTGTATACCTAAAATGTACCAATAAAAGAATTTAAGGAAAAAAAAAAGAAGAAGAGATTGGGGAAAGGGGAATGAAGATATTAGGGGGGAGAGAATTATCAAAGCATATTACATACATGTATGAATATGCTGAGCTAAAACCCTCAGTTCTGTATAAATAATATTCACTAACAAAAAATTAATGGAATCTGGGTATGGTGGCATATATCTATAATCCTTGAAGTCTGCGGGACTGAGGCAGAAGGTTCACAATTTTGAATCCAGCATGGGGAATTTAGGAACTTAGTGAGACTCTGTCTCAAAGTAAAAATTACAAAAGAGTAGAGATGTAGTTTAGTGCAATAGGCCTAGGTTCAATCCCCAGTGCCACAATAAATAAATGAAAGAAGAATGAATGGAGGCTTTTGGTTTTGTATGTAAATATTATTTAATTCTAATTTAGTAAATTTTAAATTTGATATATTTATTATTAGTGATTCTGACTTCTCCTGTTATGTTGTCTTCAACAAGATCAGCTTATTTTTTCATTTATGATCTCTTCCTCTCGTTGTTTGTTCTTTTTTAAAAATTTTATTAGTACATTTTAGGTACACGATGTAATGGCATTCATCCTTGGAAATTTGCACCTTTACATAATCTCTCTTAGTTCTTATTTTTTTCATTGTTTGTTCTTACTTGATTGCATTAATTAAAAACCAACAACAGTACTAAGTAGAGGTGATGATCGAGTTCTAGTGTGACAACAAGAAAAAAACTTTCCATTTCTTATGGTTTTCATCTACTTGGCATATCTTTGCCCACTGTTTTATTTTTAGGCTTTCTGAGGTACTTTATTTGAGATGACATCTCCTACATATAACATAGAGGTTGGCTTTGTTTTGGGAAACTTCCATGTTTTATTGAACAGAAAGCTAAGCTATTGCTGTTTTGTCTTAAGGCAGTGGGGCGTTAGAATTTACTGGAGTCAGGGAATTATCAATTATGTGTAGCAGAAGAACACTTTATCTTAATACAGTGCACTGTTTTTATGTCTAGATAGATGTTATGTGGTTGGTTTTAATTGAATTACTTGAAAGGCAGAATGAATTTTTTAAATGTTCATATATTGAGGGAAAATAAGCACCTCAAGAGAATGTAAAAAGATTTGGAATATGTTGCTGTAACTTTTATATATCAAGGGCTAAAAATAAGGTCAAACCCTAAGGATATAAAGTATATGAAACTGGGGGATTGGGAATTTTACTTCTAAATTTCTGATATCCTATTTGAGCAGAGGTTAAACTCTGAAACTTTGTTCCCTTATTTAGAAGCAGAGGATAAAAATGGGTCTGCCACCTCTCAGAATTTGTTAGCTTCTCCAATATGAACAATCTTGATTCACTCAAACTGAATACCATCTTTCCTTTCTTTACCAACATTAAATAATTATAATATTATTTTTTGCTCTTCAAACTTGTAACTTTAAATGCTCAAATCTCTAATTATTGTTCCCTAAATTTTATGCACATCCAACTCATCTTTCCTTCTCGTATCATCCCTTCTATTCTCTTTCTTTGTTTCATCCTCTACTTCTGTCAGGTCCACCTGGCTTGCATGTTGTTATGGTTGATGTAATCTATAGTTTTCTCTAACTGTAATTCATTCATAAAAACTCATAGGCAAGGATTTACTTTAATAGATGTGCTCAATTATACAATACTTAGATTATTGTTTCATTTTTATATTGGTAATGTTCTCCAACTACATTATTTTTTCTGGGGTCTAATAGTATCATCCTTGTGCTCCTCAAAAGCTCATGCCTCAGAACAAAGGTTAAATAGATTCTATTCATTTGGAATCTGTGTATCTTGATTAATTTTTGGACCGTTTTCATTTCTTTTTTCTTACCAAGAGAAGAAAAAAAAACTACTCACCTAGTAGAATCCAGGAATCAGGCAGAGTTGGAAATTAATTTTGCAAATTAGTTATATAAGTTTATACACAGATGTATTAACCAAGCATCACCATAGAATATTGTGACAGCCATTGACAATAGGCTTTCCTTCTGTCACAACATTTGAGAAGCCTTAGCCAGTTAGACCAACTAAGCAGTGTAGTATTCTTTACAAGGTCTTATGTGATTGAGGCTAACCATTTCATTTATACCTTCAGTAATTTATACTGTTAGTATAATCCTTGGACAAATTTGTTACTGAATTGTTTTTATGTTTGTAAAATCAAGAATCAATAATGAAATATTAAGACCAACAATTTTGTCTCCTCTGTTAGTGTCACCATTTCATCTCAAAGTCATATTTTCCTTTCCTTTTTATGGAGTAAACAACTTCACATCTTCAAAAAAACACACAGAGATAACAAAATCTCCAAGTCCTTGCATTTCTGAAATACTTACTGAACACTTAATGGGCAGTTGGCTAGATACAGAATTTTAGATTCTGGCATAGACTCTGAAGAACTTAATCCATTGTTTATAAAAAGCATGTATTGTAGCTGATTTCCTTTACAGATATTGTTTATGTACTTACTACGTTTTAGGTGCTGATGCTAATCTGATCCTCATTGCCTTATTGATCACATTGCTCAATGGGCCCTTTCAATGTAAACATTTTTATTCTGAAATATTTTTTGTATTAATTATTTGAGAATTTCTTTCCTTATTTTCTTGCTTTTGAACTTATTAGTGGTTGAATGTTGGAGGGATGCCCTATTTCTCCTGATGTTATGTTTCTCTATATTTTCACATTTTTCCTTCATATTAAGAGAAATATCATTCACAAAGTCATCGTTTCCTATTGAATTTTTCAGTTCATTACTTCTAAGTGATAAACATTGATTATTAGTACTTCTAATTGAGAAGCATTATTCATTTTCTCATTGTCCCTTTTGTATCTCCTTCTAATCTAGTTTTGTGAATAAAACATCTAAGTTCTCACATGTTACCTGAATTTTTGTTTTCTGTGCCACTGGTTTTATTATCTTTGTTGTTTTCTTTCATATTGCAGCCTTCTATGAAATGTCTAGTGCTCCCTGAATGAGGGAGATGAGAGGTCATCTGAATCATCTGGACAAATGGGCAAGGCCTGGGCTTGTCCAGCCACCTTATTCTAGCATGGTTGAGAACTGAAGACCTGCACATACCTAAATGCTTGCACAGTACCCATGCTGCCCATGCCTGCTGGCCTGTTCCTCTCCAGGTAATGTATGCCAATTATTTGAGAAAAACGAATTGTTCATTGTTTTTATTTTTCTTATCTGTCATTATTGTTTCAGCATCATACGTTTTTCTGCCATCATTATTATCATTTTTTTGAGTGGTTAAACACTGGTTTGCCCTTTTGTGGGAAGGACTGTAAAAAATGCAGAATAGGTGACAATTTGTCAACTCTTCTGTAAGTAGGCATTTTTTCCCCATTTATAGCCCCATTTCTTACTCCTTCCATATTCTACTTATCCAGGCTTTGAGTCCATAACCTCTACTGAAACACGGCTTAGGTTATTATGGACTTCAGATTCATCTTTTAGCATTAAATACCTTTCTATTTGCTGTTAAACCTCCTAGTAATGCATTAGAATCTTTCACTCAGTGATGAGGTCCCTCCTGATTACTTCTAAACTTGCTTTGTTCTCTTTTTTTTCTTTTCAATTAATTAATTAATTAATTAATTTTTTGTATTAAATTCTTTTATTGATACATTGTAGGTATACAACACAATTACATTTCTCATTGGGAATTGTTCCTTTACATAATACATCTTGGTTCTTATTTTTTCCCCATTCCTAGCCCTCCCTTCACCCCCTCAACCCTTCCTTATTTATAAAGACTTTATTTCCATTTTTTTTTCCATTTCTCATCATTTTTCCTTTCCTTTCTTTCCTTTCCCCTGCCCCTCCCACTACCCCTACCCCTTTGGACCTTTTTTTCCTATTTTGCATTATCAATTATTCATTCTAATCATTGGTACATTTTAGGTATACAATATAATGACATTCATCATTGGAAATTTGCATCTTTACATAGTCTCTCTTGGTTCTTATTTTTCACCCTTGCCCAGCCCTCCCTTCAACCCCTCCATTCCTCCCTATTTACAAAGATTTTGTTTCTATTTTTCCATTTTCTCATATTAATCCCATTCCCTTCTATCCTCTCCCCTAGCCCTTCCACTTCCTTCCCCTTGGCAACTTTTCTTCCTATTTCACATTACCTATTATACATTTTAGTCCTTATTTACACTTTCAGTTTCTCACACCTGAGAAACTATATGGTATTTATACATGTGTGTCCTATTTATTTCACTTAAGAGTATCGCATCAATGTGCATCCACTTAGCTATAAATGTCTCTAATTTCTCATTTTTTATGGCTGAGTAGTACTCCATTTTATTAAAAAAACACATTTTCTTTATCCAGTCTCCAGTTGATGGGCATTTGGGCTGTTTCCAAGTTTTAGCTATCACAAACTGTGCTGCTATGAACATGGGTGCACATATATCACTATGGTATGATTCTTTTAATTCTTTGGGGAAGATCCCCAGCAGTGGAATAGTGGGGTCAAATGGGACTTCCAGTCCTAGTTCTTTGAGGTATCTCCACACTGATTTCCACAGTGGTTGCACCAGTCTACACTTCCATCCGCAGTGGAGCAGGGTTCCTCTTTCCCCACAGCCCCACCAGCATTTGTTATTGGTTGATTTCATGACAGCAGCCATTCTTTGTGGAGTGAAGTGGAATCTCAGCATTGTTTTCATTTGCATCTCTCGAATGACCAGTGATGTTGAACATTTTTTCATGTATTTATCTGCTATTTCTACTTCTTTGTCTGAGAAATGTCTGTTCATTTCAGATGCCCATTTTTGGATTGGGTCTTTAAATTTGGGAGGTCTGATTTTTTTAAGTTCTTTATAGATTTGAGATAGTAGACCTTTGTCTGAGGAAGAGCAAGTGAAGATATTTTCCCACATTGTGGGTTGTCTCGTCACACTGCTGGTAGTTTCTCTTGCTGTGCAGAAGCCTTTTAATAAGAAGAGATCCCATTTGTTGATTGTTTGTGCTGGTTCATGGGCAACTGAGGTTTTGTTCATAAAATCTTTTCCTACACCGATGTTTTCAAGGGTTCTACCTACCCTCTGTTCCAACTGGTTCAGAGTTTCTATTTTAATATTTAGATCTTTAATCTATTTCAATTTTAGTTTAGTGCATCATGAGAGATATAGGTCTAGTTTTAATCTTTGGCAAGTTGAAGCCCAATTTTTCCAGCACCATTTATTAAAGAGGCTATCTTTCCTCCAGTGAGGGTGTTTGGCTCCTCAGTGTCTGTTCCTAGGATATTGTGTACATTTCTTTGGAGTGCTGGTTTGATATTCATGAAGTTCCTAAGGTGCTCTTTGTCATGAAAGTATCTTATTTCTCCATCCATTTTGAAAGATAGGTTTGCAGGGTGCATCAATCTGGGTTGGAGGCTGTTTTCTTTTAGGGCTTGGAATATGTCTTCTTGCCTTGATGGTTTGTGTTGGGAAGTCTGCTGTGATTCTGAGGGGCTTTCCTTTGTATGTGATTTGTTTCTTTTCTCTAACTGCTTGTAGAGCTTTGTTCTTCTGTAGAGTCTGGAATCTTAACAGTTATATGCCTGTGTGTAGATTTTTTTTGATGAAGGCTATTTGGAGTCCTATATGCCTCACTTATCTGTATATCAAGTTCTTTTCCCTTGCTTGGGAAGTTTTCTACCATTATTTCTGTGAAGAGATTTTTATGTCATCTCCACTCTCTCCTGTTTCTTCATTGACTCCAATCAGTCTTATGTTATTCTTCTTTGCATCATCTAGCAGCTGCTGGATTGATTTCTCATGTTCTCTTATAATTTTGAAGCAATTTTTCTTTTTCTGGTCACTAATTGCAATCTTATCTTCTATATCTGAAATTCTGTCCTCACATTGGCTCATTCTGCTGTGTAGACTTTCAATGGAATTTTTCATCTCCTGGAAATGTATTTGCATCTGTTTTATGGATTCCATTTGTTTCCTATGTTGGGATTCCATCATGTTCCTGAGCTCCTCTCTAGATTTATTAATCATGCCTTGCACTAGGGGCACAATTTCTCCTGTTATCTGAGAAATTATTTCTGATTTCATTTTTTCCAGATCCCCTTTTGTTGCCAGTTCAGTGGGTCCAGGTGGTTGAGTATCAGAGTGTTCCATCTCATTTCCCTTTGGGGTAGCTGTAGGTGATCTGGAAGTCTGGTTTTGAGACTTATTTACATGTTTTCTCATTTTGACTGGTGGCGGGGGTGTGGTGCTGTTAGCACCTGCATTGATTACCTCCTCTGAGCTGGGAGAGGTGGGACAGGGGCCAGGAGCAGCAGTAGGGATGGTGGCCCAAATGCCCTTTCCTGTGGGCTGAGAGCAGCGGGAGGGATGTTGGCTTGGAAGCTCCTTCCTCTGGACCAGGAGCAGTGGGAAGGTGGTTCAGGAGCCCCTACCTCTGGGCCGGGAGCCGCAGGACTCAGTACCGTGGTCTGGTAGTCTGGTGTCCTCTGTGTCTTTGTAGTGTGGAACCAGGTGGCTGCCTGTCTGCCGTGGGCTGATTCAGCGTGTTCTGTGTGACTCGTGACCTCGTAGGGCGTGCGCAGACCTGCCTGTCTGCAGCCTTTTTTTTCTATTACTTAAATTCTTTTATTGGTACATTTTAGGTATATGATACATTTACATTTCTCATTGGGAACTTGTACCTTTACATGGTGCATCTTCATTCTTATTTTTTCCCCATTCCTAGCCCTCCCTTCACCCCCTCCACCCTTCCCTGTTTACAGAGACTTTGTTTCCATTTTTTCCATTTCTCATCAGTTTTCCTTTCCCTTCTTTCCTTTCCCCTGCCCCTCCCACTACTCCTACCCCTTTGGACCTTTTCTTCCTATTTTGCATTATTGATTATTTATTCTAATCATTGGTACATTTTAGGTATACATTATAATGACATTCAGCATTGGAAATTTGCACCTTTACATAATCTCTCTTGGTTCTTATTTTTCACCCTTGCCCAGCCCTCCCTTCAACCCCTCCTTCCCTCCCTATTTACTTGATGAGATCTCAGGAGGGAAGAAATTAAAGCATGCTTAGTTGACTGTCTTTAATGGGTGCTGTCATTGCCTGTGGAATAAGGTATCGAAAGCCCCTTCTTTTCATCAGAGTGCTTGAGGGAACCCATATCAGCTTCCTCTTGATGTGGAATTTCACTTCTTCTGTGTTGGAACTGGGGTAGTCTGGTCACAGGTCTCTGAATAGTTTCTGCAGATTGTCACTTGTTCAGCCTTATGTGTTGTCTTCAGCATCTTTGTTCATTCAAACCTTGTTCATCTCTCTTCTACATAGACTGTCCTCTCCTCATTGTAATAATTATTTACTTACTGTCTTTACAATGTTCTTCATGCTCTTCCACATTATGGCATAAGCATTTTTCTGTACCTTAAAGCATTTTCAAAATTATTTTTAAAGCTCCCTAGTGTGTTATTATGTGGATTACCATTTTTAAACATAAGAATTTATCATTGTTTTGTACCTGGGTTATTTCTCATATTTTATTTCCATGAAACTAGAGGTAGAATTTATACCTTAACATTTATTTTTTATGTCTGATTTAAAGGGTATAAACATTTTTATGCCCTCTACTGTTTATATACTAAAAGAAGATGAAATCTTTATACCACAGTGACACTTGAAGACCTGTGTGGTTTGATTCATATTACCACACTTTCTCTCAGAGAATATTTTGCCATTAATATTTTTTATGAAGAGCTTATTCTATTGCGCTTTCATTAACCCTGAATCTTATCATTTAAAAATAGTATACTAATTTGACAACCTTAGAAGTGTTATCGTATTGCTTTATGTGTAACCGTTGTTATTGCTAGATATGTTGAACAATTTTTATGTATTGATTGTTTACACATTTTAAAAAAATTTTTGGCTTCTTTATGTCTTTTTTGTATTTTTATTTAAGGTCTCAAAACTCTCTAAACTCTCTATCAGAACCTACAAGAGTCCCGAGGCTTACCTGAGGGAGGACGAGCCTGTTTGGTAACTCGATCTATGATGATCAGTACCGTTTCCTCTTCAGCATCAGTGAAGGTAATAATTAAGAGCACAGGGTCTCAATAGTGCTGCAGGACCCACAGGTCTACAAGTGTCACTGTGGCATAAAGATTTTGTCTTCTTTGGGTATGTGCACAATGGAGGAATTATCATAGTTCCATTTTTATTATTTTTGAGGAATCTGTATATGGCTGTACTAAATTACATTCTCACCAACAGTGTGTACGAGGTCCTCCTCACCCATCTTTGCCTGCATTTGCCATCTCTGTATTTTAAACCATGACCATTCTAACTGGGATGAGATGAGATCTTGCTGTGTTTTTGATTTGTATTTCTCTGACAAGTAGTGAAATTGAACATTTTTTCATTTATTGGTTGGCCATTTGTATGTCTTCATTTGAGCAATATCTGTTTAGCTCTTTAGTTCATTTTTAGTTGAATTATTTGTATATTCAAGGTCTATCTTTTATACTTCCTTATCCATTGTGAATGTTGAGCCTGTGTTGGATGTACAGTCTATGACTCTTTTCACCCAGTTTATAGATTGGTTTTGAATCCTGTTGCTTTCTTTGCTGTCTAGAAGTTTCTTAGTCTGATACAATCCCATATGTCTATTTTTACTTTTGTTTCCTGTACCTTTGAAGTCCTTTTAAAAAACAATTATTGCTCATAAAACTATCTTGAAGTGTTTCTCCTATATTTTCGTATAGTAATTTTATGGTTTCGATATAGGATTTAGGTCCTTAACCCATTTTGAGTTGATTTTGTGTATGGTGAGACAAAGGAATCTAGGTTCCTTCTTTTGATATATGCCTTTTCATTTTTTCTAACATCATTATCGAATAGACAGTCTTTTTCCCCTACATGCATACAGTGTTTTGATAAAAAATGTACTCATGACCGAGTGTGATGGTACACAAATGTAATCCCCTCACTTAGGAGGCTGAGGCAAGAGGATTGCTGCGAGTGTGAGGCCAGGCTGGGATGCACAGTGAGTTCAAGGCCAGCCTAAACTTCACAGCAAAACCTTGTCTCAACAAACAAACAAACATGTGAGCATGGATTAATTCCTAGGTTTTCTGTTCTAATCCATTGGTCTATGAATTTTTTTATATCAGTTGCATGCTAGTTTAAGTAATCAGAACTTTGCAGTATGTTGTGAAGTCAGGTATTACTGTCCCCTCCACTCCAAACAGTTTAGTTATTCTGTGTCTTTTGTAGTTCCATGTTGTTTTTTCTATTTCTCTGGCAACTGTACTGAATCTATAGATTGCTTTGGTCAGCATAGCCAAACTAAAATGCAGAAATTAATCTAGATGCTCTGGAACAAATGAATTGATGAGAGAAAATCTGACATATTTATATAATTGAACACTACTCACCCATAAAATGAATGAAACCTAGTCATTTGCAACAATGTGAATGCAACTGCACTGCAGAAATATTATGTTAAATAAAACAAACCGGACACAGAAAGACGAATGTCACATGTTCCTCACGCTGTATTGATTAGGATTCTCTAGGGCAAGAGAAACAATACTGTATGTGTGTGTGTGTGTGTGTGTGTGTGTGTGTGTGTGTGTAACTGTGAATGGGGATTTTTTAGACTGACTTGGAGTATCAGAGGCAGGATAATCCAAAATGCCATCTGCACACTGGAGAGCCAGAGGATTCAGTAGTGATTCAGATCAAGAAGCAGGAAGCCTCAGAACAAGAGGGACCAAGAATGCAGCCCCAGTCTAAGGCTGAAGGCTGGGAAGCTCCCTAGAGAGATGCTGGTGTGACACACGTTAACAGGCTGCAGAAGTTGGAGTCTTGTGTGTTTATTATATTTTAAAAAACACAGGCTCTGGAGCCAAAGTGAGTCCTATGAATCATAATCATGGTTCTGCTGCTTATTCCTCATGTGACTAGAGGCAAATTGATGCATCACTTAGTGCCTCAGTTTCTCATTTGGGAAATAAGGTCATTGATGTGAGAATTAAGTGGCTGAAGCATGCAGAGTGGCACTGGCACACTGTAATATCTGCACATGTTAGCTGTTGATATTATGATTATGCAGCTACCTTTGTTGCATGACTTTTTTTTTCTTCAGTTGGGCACTGCTTCTTTTGGCTTATTGTAACATTTTTCTTGGTTGATTGACTGACCCTATAACCTTCAGAAATGTGTAATTATATACTCTTTCTTTCATTACAAAAGCCACTTCCAGAATTAGGTCACTCCCCTTTCTCTCATTGAAAGTATGAACACCTCAGTCCTGTGCAACGATGCATCTTAATTTTCCTCAGTGGGCACAAACCTCTGAAATTGTGGCCATTTCTTACTGCTTCCATAGAGTGCCACTGCTCCTTTTCCTGTTAGAATTAACAAGACCTAACAGCAGGCTTCTCCTTTCTGAGGAATCTAGAGTAGTGAAGAAAGGAAACAAAAAACACATTGGTTAATATTTCAGTAATCTATATGGAATGTACAAACTCCAAGGTCCAGGAAGAGAGGTGAACAAATACAGCCCAGAAGCGAGAGGACACGTAAGAACTTGGTGACAGAAGCCAAAGCAACCACAATGAGGAAGGCAAGGTTATAAATGCAGCACAGAAAGGGATTTGATTTCATATTATAAATACAAAATTTGTCTCTTCAAGTTAACTAATACTGAATTCTCCATTTGGGGCAGCATGGAAAGGTGGATTTGAAAAAAAATTCAAAATTATAGGAAAATTGCAAGAATAGTTCAAAGAATTCCCGTATGTCCTTTACCCAGATTTATCAAGTGTTACTATTTTACCACATTCCCTTTTCACTCTTCCCCTTCCCATCTACATATGTACACATACATCTACATATATTAATTGCTCATTTTCTGAAATGGCTGAGAATAGTTTCAGGTTCATACATAACCTTTTACTTTTCAGTCAATAATATAAGAATAATTGCTCAAATGACTATATTATAGTTATCAATTTCAGACCACATGATATTGCTATATAATTTTATCTAGTTTAAAACTCTCAATGTAACTTTATTAACTGACCTAATATTTTACTTTATAACAAATATTTACATATGCATTTTTTCAGAGTACAGGATCTACTGAATGATGGTGAATTTCACTCAGTTGTCTTATCTCTTTAATTTCTTTTTAATGTAAAATCTGCAGCCTTCCTTTGTCTTTTATAACATAGACATTTTGGAAAATTATTTTAGAGGATGTTCCTCAACTCGGGATTATCTTGTATTTCCCTCTCACTAGAGTTAGGTCTGCTTCCTCAGCTGGAGTATGGCATTAACAGATGCCACTTCCTTCTCAGGGTGTCAGATAGAGAGCACACAGTATCTGCCTCTTGTTGATTTTCATCACTTGGTGAAAGTATTGTCAGGTTTCACCATTAGATAATTGCTATTTTTCTTCTTGCAGCTAACGAACAACCCAGGAGAAACACTGAGACCATGTTAATATCTTGCTCCTTTTCAAACTCACCCAAATTTTAGTGTGCACTGGTGATTCTTGCCTGAAATAGTCTTTACCATGTGACAGCTGCAGAATCTTCACTACATTAGTGATTTTACCATCCACTATTTCCTCTGTATTTATAAGTTGGTACTGTACTGTTAGCAAGAATCTGGGGGGAAGATTTTAGTGAACATTATTATTTTGTTTCTTGGGCTTAGAATAACATTCATCCTAGTAAGTGAATCAAATTTATATACTAAATTTACTGTATTATTTAACATCTTAGGTATATAATATATTGTTAAATATGCAGTATGCCAGTGTTACATTTAATATATTACTTGTTATTTAATTATACAGAAAATAACACATTAATTTCATGGCAATAGAACAAAACCAGTAATGATTTACTTCAGTATTTCCTTAATTGTGGTCCATAGACTACTAGAACAAAATGATTAAAAATAAATTTAAAAATCATTCTTCTTATGAGTTTAAAAATATTGAATTAAAGAAAATCAAGCAAAATAATATGATGAAGAGAAAGCTGTATTTTTTCCTCTTTCCCAAAAGCTCATTATAATTATTGGAAAATATAAAGGTATGGATGCAGAGTATGAAATAAAATTCAACAAAATTTTTTTGCGGGGAGGGTGGTACTGGGGATTGAACTCAGGACCTTGCACTTGTCAAGGCAGGTGCTGTGCCTTTAAGCTAAATCCCCAGCCCTTCAACAAATTTTAAAAGAAGAAAACATTTAGGGGAGGATAAATTCCTATATTAGGGCAGAGTAAGCCACAGTTTAGTGTGCAGAAAGGTTCAATGCAAAGGGAGTCTGCAATGAAGGTGATTGGTTATGACTATCATATGACAATAGGAAGTAATTCCCAGTCTCTTTAGGACAGGTAAGCTTCAGGAGGATTATTTTCTTATAGCCTGAAATGGTGCATCTAATCCAGAAAAGATACAATTATAAACTCTTAGATGCTCACAAGGAAGCAGGCATGGAGAAAAACAAGTTTGAGTCAGGGATGGAGCATAAGGAATGTGGTTGCTAAAATGCAGACGAGGGGTACATGGGTGGCCAGGGATCTGTGAGAGAAACTCAGTCATGTATAAGGCATCTAGGAAGTTCAGGCTTGTTTTGGAGAAAGTGAATTCATCAGGAATGACATATATTATTTAGAAATCTCAAAAGCGCTAACCTAGGAATTCAAATATAATTATCTGCTGACTGGCTCTGACATCTAGCAGCCAAGGGCATGAAAAACACAACCTTAACAGAAAAGACAATTATTTCACAAATAAATATGATAAATTTCATTTTAACTAAATTTTGAATATGAGGTAGCTAAGAATACCATATAAAATCAAGTAAAATAGAGAACAACAGATACTTTAAACATTTAATTGAAGAATAAATAGCATTTTAGTCAGATAGTTTAAAGATACAATAGGAAATAATTGAGAAAAATCTAAAAAATGTTATGCTGAGATAACAATAGACAGTAAGATATAACTGAGATAAATTTTATTTTTCAGAGCAGAAAGACAGCAAATATGATATAATGTTGATGAACATAAAACTAACATAAAAATACCATTTACAAACATAGAAGTAATCACACTAATGTGATGTCGGTAAATCATTATTGATGTCCTTAAAAGCACTTGCCATATAGACTATGGGTTAAATCTTACCATGAGACATAATGTGATCATCTACTTCTTTATAGCTTCTGAATTTTCTTATGTTGAAATTTATTTAAAATTTATCAAATTGTACTCTGTCCTTTCTGTCCTATTTGTGGAGTTTTATACTTAGGCTAGACTCTGAGACACATTTCCATTTATTACAAATAATAAGCAAAGTTTTCCTTTCACTAAAAAGATTTCAACATTTGTGTCATATCAACACTGAAGTTATTTTGGGTATGACTCCTACTCTCTGGTTGTTCTTCATTTAAATCCACCTAATTAGCTCCTTAATTAAAACTCAGGCCAAAATCAAGGAGACCAGAAATATCACAGGAAGAATACTTATAACTGTTATACATGAATTGTCTACTTCTTCTTTTTTATCCATCCCATTCATTTACTTTTTTATGCTCCTTTTATTGTTAGCAAATTTATCTTATTATTGACATATAAATCTGTTGTATTTTGAATTCTTAGAAATATGTTAACCTGTCTTTAGTTATAATTTATTTTAATTGCCATATAAAATTTTATATACTTATTATGTACAATATGACTTTTTGAAATACGTATGCATTGTGTATACATTAAGTGCTCATCGATGGATGGAATGGATAAACACAATAGAATACTATTCAGCCTTATAAAAGAAGGAAATCTTGTCATTTGCTACAGCATGGATGAACCTGAAAGGCATTATATACTTTGTGAAATAAGCCAGGGACAAAAGGCATATACTACATTATTTCATTCATAAGTGGAATCTAAAAAGTTAATCTTACAGAAGTTGATAGCAGAACGGTAGTTATCAGACACTAGAGGAAGGAAGGTAGGGTGGGTTTGGGGAGGTAATGGTTAAAGTATACAAAATTTCACTTAGGAGGAATAAATTCAAGAGAGCTATGGTACAACATGGTACCAATATATTCTTGAAAATTGCAAAGAAAGACTGTTTTCACAAAAAAAATGAGGAATGTATATACTAACTAATGTGATTTGGTCATTCCTAGTCCTTTTTAATTTTCAGTTTATCCTATATTTAAGACTAATCTTCTGTCCCTGAAAAGGCTTGCTTACCCTGATATTTTGTGTTTCTTCTACATTTCTACAATGAGGAATAGTATTATTGCAAAATTTCAAAAAGTGGCTATCTTTAAATGACTATATTGTCTTTTATTTAGAGAATAATTTGATATAACTTCATTTTTTCCCTTTTAATCCTCTTTTTAAATTAAGTATGGATAAAGTTTTGTGTGCAATTTAAGTCTTGAAATATCTTCCAAGACAGGAGTTTTGTTATATTGAAAAACACTTAGTAAAAGTTTTATAAAATATGAATGGGATATTTATATTATATATAATTTAAGCAACTTCATGAAAACTTTGAACCATTAAAAAATAAATGTATAATCAATTTAGATCAATTATAGACCACTTTCTACTGAAATACCAACATGTTTAATTTCAAAAGTTTGAGGCATTTTTTACTCTACCATGATAGCTCTGAAAAATCTGAAGGACCATGTAAGAAGCAACTCTAATAGACTATACTTCATAATTCTACACATTATTTTTGTTATTCCAGAACAGCATTATCTATTAAAACTATATTCCTCAGTTAAGAGTAGTTTATATTTACATAAGGCTTTTTTTTTCTCCAGTTTGGCTCACATTAATCTGCATCACTATTTTGTAATAAAGTAAGATCAGAGAATCACTTGGGAAGAATACTAACCTTTTCTAGTATATGTTAGTTGAAATTACATTAAGTCCAAATTACATGGGTACACACAAAATGATAGGTAACACAACAAGCCTTGGTAAAGGAGTCCACACATTATTATTATTGTTTCATATTTGCTATTTAAATGTTCTTTCTCATTTCCATCCCCTCGAAATAATTGCTCATTTGATGTCCCTGCTTCACTGAGCAAAATAAGTGCACAAAAAATCCATTAGATAAGAAACTGACCTCTTGAGTTTTCATGTTCACAGAGAATGTTCACAGGAAAACTCACAAGGCAGCAGTACCGCTAATTGTGGTCTCAAATACCCTAGAAATTGCCAAAGGTCATCGTAAGCAACACACATCACAATGACATCTGGTATTGGTATCTCTTTATAGCCTGTTAAGTAGAAGTGGCTACCTATTTCAGTTGTGCCACAAACTCAATTCCTTGCAGTAATTTGAGATAAATTTCTCTTGTATTTTTCCCAGTCGATCTGTTATTTAGGACTGAGTGAGGAGGGATAGTTTGTGTAGTTGAATACCTAGACAAGTTCAAAACCAAGCAATGTAAGTGATTATTCCTCCTCCAATTGCAAAACTGTCTGGCCACAAAAGCTATGGCTATGTGGCACTATGAATTGTGCTGCCAGATTATGGCTGCACTAAGTAATAGCAGCAGCCATCATCCCAACCTCCAAAGAGACAAAAACACCTCTCAATCCAAGTTCTTAAAGGTACAGGTTCAATTGCACTGTGTCAAAAAGGAGCTTGTCTTTCTCAAGGACAAGGACATTTTGCTTGTGGCACAGTGGTATTTCAAACAGCTGCTGAAGAATGTACAATTTTAAAGAGGACAAGTAAAAGAAACATTGCTAAGAATTAAAGTCTGAATTGTACCTTTCAAAACCAAAAGGCAATATCCTTTAGTACAAGATAACGTGAGAGATACATTAGTCTTGCTTCTTTTTCTTCACTTCATCTGGGCTTAAACTAATTAGAATTTGAGGTCAGATTTATGGCATGCTTTTGTCTGCAGTCAAGCACCTAGGGCTGTGCTCTGGTGAGAAGGTTATTATGTTATGTATACAACTTTAAAGTTATCTGTATACTTTCCAAGCTTAGAGATTTTTTTTCCTTTCATGATTTTTCTGGCCATCATTTGTAAATAGAATTTTAGCCAATGGCTGTTCAAGTATTCAATAATAATATAAAAACTCAGACACAGGGACTATGAAAACTGATAATTGGGACACATTGTCAAAACAGACACACTGGCTGTATGGAATGCATTACTATCTCATCCACACTGACCCATGTAGACCTGATGAGCTTGACCCACTAATCATTCCTAGTGTCCAGGTTCAGTATACTCTTTATCACACTGTCCATCTCTGATGGAGCCTACTGAGCAATGTTTGGAAATACATTGAGGTTAGAACCTCTCAAAATTCCCATCAGGCCATCTTCTCTCTTTTTGTAGTTACAACAAACTGTGGTTCTCATTTAATTGGTACAGGCTCTAAATGCAAAAGCACCCAGGGATCCATATAGAAAAAATGGCTACTTTCTGTTTTTGATTACAGGACTCTGGCAAATAATGATCAACTAAACACCTTAATATAATTCGAAGTAAATAAACCCTAAAAGTTCTACAATGTTAAGAGTCACAAAGATGTCTCATACCTGAAACTTAATAGGGCTGAAGTATAAGAATTGTACATTTTGATAGCTTCTCCTTTTGTAATTTGCTTTAGTGATAGAAGAGTACATGAAGCTATCTCAAAGTTTGAATCACTGGACTCAAATATGGTGTTAGGGGAATTATGCTAATTGTGTTTATAGTAAAATATGTTAATGAATTTATTTAATTAAAAACTACAAACAATCTGTAGTATCACACTATCTATATGTAGTACAGATGGCTCAGGTAAACCACTATGAACAATTCCTTCACATTCACTGCAACATCTCATTTTATGTTGTGGAAGGAATTATACATACCTGACATCTTTGGCAACCTCACCGATAGAACACTGATTGCTCTGTATTTTAACCTATGCTTATTGTGTTTAATAGATGTCAACTATGGCAGATATTGTTTATAGCTCTGTAAAATGGAAGGCCATTTTACAAAGAAAGAAAATTTGCTTTATTTGCAAAAAGACACACAAAATGTTGTGAAGCCTTCTTTTTCTTTTTTTCTTTTCAGCTTTGAATTAAATTACCCATGTGAGTTTTTTCACATTACACTGCCACTATCATTAGATTACTCTCAAATTCAGGTGTGTATATGGATATATTCTTTGAATATAAGAGCCAATATCACCTAGTTAAATGCCACTTTTCACAAAATACTGAGCTGAATTAACCATGTCCATTACTGAGTTCTTACAAAAGACACAAATACATGCCATAAATGCTCAGCATTTACACTCAGAATTGACCTTCACAGAAACTTCTATGAATTAATTCCTTATATAGATGTTTTGAATGTAAAGATTGACTGATTGATGAAATGTAAAAATACTAGATCTTGGTTAAACATTAGGGATTTATCAACAATGCTATTCTTATCTTTATTTCCCCTAAAATAAAAATTTCATAATATATTCTTAACTAAACTTCTCTACAATAGGATTTCTAAAGTATCTTGTTTATTTCTATACATAGCAAGATTCCCCCACCACCACCAAGGAATAAGACTCGAGAATGTCAGAATTATTTTATATGAATTTTTGTGACAAGCACTGTGATAGCAATTTTGTTACTATAATAAGAGTAGCAGACACCTCCCAGTTGACAAACTGGATATATTAAGGGGAAAATAAATTGTGATTTGGAATACATGCTTGCTGTATCATTGCATATTATTTTCAAACAGTGTGAATTGCTAAGAAAAACTAAAAGAATTTAATACCATGCAGTGTCAGAGGAAAAAAAAGAATCTGCTTAATGGCATATTAATGCTGAATTCAGACAATTTTATGAGTGTACAAATGCATCAGGGGAGTTGGTTTTAATCTTTGGAACCACAGTGAATAAAATAATGATAGGGCACAGAGAATGCTGTCAACTGTATTATTCCATCATACAAGAAAACAACTACTTATAAAAAAACTTCTCTGCAGGCAAAGTGAAACTTGTAATTGACAGCAAAAAGATAGAAGAGAAAGCAGTTTATAGAAGCTTTTACCCAGAACTCTTTTTCAGAAAAATCTCCCCTTCCACACTTTGACCCTAAGGAGACTACTAAATCCCTATTTTTATGTCTGAAGCTCACTAAAGGAATGGTACTGAAGAAGATGGAAATTTACACAGTACGTTCTTTCTTTAGAAGAGAATTCACATGTGTACACCAACAGAAACCCCCATGAAAGCACACTTATTTTTTTTAAATTTATTTTTTATTTTTTTATTTTTTATTTTTTATTTTTGAAAGCACACTTGTAACTGGGTGAATAGCTTCAACTGAGATGCATGGTGAGAGATCTTGGATATCAGGACCTACTACAAGGCCAGTCCTGTCCAAGGTGAAAAAAACACCTCATTAACCCCAACAGTGCTGAATTCTTTCTTCTGATCTCATCAGCTGTTTAAAGTTCATAAAAACCTGCAAGTCTTCTCTTTCTGCATTCAGATTGCTATATTTTAACCTGTTGTACTGTTCTCTACCCCTTCCTTTTTTTGTGTTTATTCTTGAAAAGCTTCCCTCTCTATAACCTAAGCTCATCTGTTCAGGATCCTCCATACCTGTGACCCTGGCCAGGTGTCTCTACCCCACTTCCTATGATGTAGGATTGGAGCTTTCCAAAGTCTTCCTGTCCTACTCATAAACAAATTCTTTAGGCTTGGCTTTCACTTAACCTCAATTATGTGAAAATGTTTTGGAGAAGGAGAGGCAACTAATACAAAAATAAATGTTAGTGCAAATTCACTCAGAAATGTCAGACAAACATTTGTCTATTATTCTAAGATAAAATGCAAATATATCCCATCTTGACATTACCTTAACCACTTACTGAAACTAGGTGAATGAGTTATGGATTGTTCTGGAAGCTCAACATAGGCCATTAAATATTTCAATAAACAACTGTGGGTCACTTACAAAGGTTTAAATACAGAGAATTATAGGTTTTTCTTATTCTACACAAATTTCACGGAGATGCAGGTAAAACTGGAAGATATTCCCTGAATAAGTTCCTTATGAATAAAGACTAGGATGAGGACTTGAACTGGGAAAGAAAGGAATCAACTTCACATTCAATCATTTTTTATTGAGTGTATGGATTCATGTATTTAACATTTTATAAAAATAAAATGAGAAAAAGGCTAAAAGAGAGGAAAATGTATATTCATCCTTAAATATTTGCCCTTAGTAAATGTATTTTTTTTCTGTTACAGATCTATATGGTTTAGTGATCTTTCTCAATTTAAATTAACCACATAAAATCTGGAGAATATGATGAAAACTGATAATTCCTGTTGTATATTTTAAGACACTCCATACTAAAGATTTTCTAGGCAAATTCATTTTGTTTTAAACCTAAACCTAGGACCAGATAACTGCTAGAGACTGTGAGTAGACTCAATATTTACCAGGGTAGGATTCTTTACATAAATTATAGGATTCATATATAAACTGTCCCATCTTATTACATAAACCAGAAATAAAGCTAAATCTGTGGGGTGTTCATGGCAATTCATGCAGAGCCTGAATTATGCAAAAAAAGCATACACTTGCATACTCAAAATGGAAAATAGTGTCCCTAACCAAGTCTCTGCTTATTATTAAGATAGTCAGCCTTCAGTAATAAAAAACTTTCCTTCAAGAAACTCAATATGAGAAAAAAAAAAAAAAGAAACTCAATATGTGTAGTAAGCATCTGTGCCTCATTTCCCTGAAAGAAAGTTTACTCTTCAGCCTACTTCTTCGTCTTTCGCCTAAATTCTTCAGTATATTTGATTACTTTCCCTTGTGTTCTTGGGGACATGCTGATTTCTTCTGCCCTTACATTCCTCCCAGACTATATGGAATGCTTCATCATCATAGGACCTGCTTTTAGTTTTTCTCTACTATGGAGCCTTAGATAATCCCTCAGCTGGATGTATTGGTCTTCATCGCTTATTTTGCTTTGCTGTTAAGGCCAAGTATTGGTAGTTTTATTTGCATTAGTCTTTCTCTCCATCCAGATGACAGACTTACTGGCGTAAGCAGGACCTCTTTTTACATCCTACCTTCTAGGATAGTACTTTATCACATATAATGTATTAATCCTTTGATGTCAAAGAAGACATCTAAGGGATTAAAAATACACTTTTCACAAAAAAATTCATAATGTTTTGTGTTCAGCTTGGGATCTGCTTAGATGAAGTATGTTACAGTTTGTATGTGGAATGTCTCCCAAAGGCTGCATGCTTAAATAGGCAGGGCTTTGGGAAGAGGATTGGACCATGTGGGCTCTATAGCTGACTTGCAGTTAGGATTTATTTTTATCATTTTTAACTTCACTGAAGTATAATTGATATACAAAAATTATACACATTTAATGTGTTCTTTCAAAAAATCCTCTCCGAAAACACCCACAGGCAAGTGCATATATTCATGAATAGAAAGCAATTTTTGGAGATGATAGGTATGTTTAGTACTTTGGTTATAGTGATGGTACCAAAAGTGCATTCATGTACCCAACTTCATCAAGTTGTTTTTTTTTTTAAGCAAAACTTTCTTGATGAAGAAATCATCAACATGGTAACAAACACTGGTAGAAAATCTGTTATTATGGTGAGGATAACAACACAATGTTCTAGTCAACAACTCTGATATATTAATGGAAAAATGAAATGTGATTTATGTTATTTACGTACCAACTTAAGCTTTTTATCTCATTTTGGGCCCATAACAAATGATTTGGACCTGTTTCACTGAGCAGCAATGGTCTCTGCATGAGTCATTATTGTGTGAAAACAGCACATGTATGTTCTATAATGCTATGTATCAACTTTACTTACTTGAATTTTTACTTTTCTTATACTCTAATTTGTTCACTTGTAAAGTGGAGGTGATCATTTTTGTCATAGAATTTTTATAAGCTTTAAAATTTTAATAATGCATGAAAATATTTGAGCCAGGATCTTGTACATATTAAAGTAAGTGGGCAATGCATATAATTATTATTTAAGCTTCCTTTGCATCATATGGCATTTTATCAGAATGTATTAGTTAATTATAAATTTTTAGATTTATTATATTTATATTTAAGCATAAATAAGAGAAAACATTTAACTGTACTGAACAAACTTTTGAGAAATTGGTGGACAGTTCAGTGGTCATAAAATCTTGATTATTCAAGATGACTAAATTCAAGAGAGATGCTGAACAACGTTGTGTCTATGTTGTTAATATAGTTACCAATAATACGTATTTAAAGTTTGTTAGAAAGGTAGATTTAATGTTGTGTTTTTATTGAAGTTAGAAGAAATATAATTTTGTAAGGACTTTTATGAGGTACCTTAGGTTCAAAAAAAGAGAAAGTGTACTATGCATTGCAGAAGTTATGAATGATTTAGAAATAATTCATAAAAAAGCATGTGACTAATATATCTATGTGTCTGAAATAGCTGGTGATGATCATGGCTTACTTTTTTCAGGTTTTTTTTGTTAGTACAGTTTGCAGTACATAATGATTACATTCTTTTTTTTTTTTTTTTTTTTTTTTTTGGTACCAGGGATTGAACTCGGGACCTTGCACTTGCAAGGCAGGTGCCCGAACCACTGAGCTAAATCCCCGGCCCCGTGATTACATTCTTTATGGGGAGTTGGTACATGGACCTAACACATCTGAATTAGTTTTTCATCCCCTCTTCTTTCACTCCCTTCCCCTTCCCTCCATCTCTTGGTCCCCTTACCCCACCTTTCAAAAAAGATCTATCTCACTTTTTCCTTTTATCTATCTTTTATTTTGTTCTTAATTTATACTTTGGGTTTCTCATTTAAGACAAACCATGCAATATTTAAGGTTGTGTTGTCTAAACTTTTTACCAAACATTATAGTCTCAAGGTGCATCCATTTTCCTACAGCTAACTCAAGATTATCCTTCTTTATGGCAGAATAGTACCACCAAGCACATGGTTTAAAGAGCAGAAATTGCATGCAGCCTATCAAAGTGTCTAGACTGGTTGTAATGTAGGAAATACAGATTCATTCTTCAAATATGTATTTACTTTTATTCTATGTAAGGCACTGTTCTATAGCCTAAGAATTCAGCAATGAAGAAAATTTAGCTCCAAATCTCTGCCCTCATGGAGCTACAGACATCATTTCTGCCTCTGAATTTTGGTATGGTGACCAGAGCAGCCTTTGCACTTGCCTCATCAGCATCACTGGGCCTCTGCGAGTCCAGTGGGTTTGGGGTGGTTTAACTGAGGCATGGGCCATGCCTTCGTATACTGCCTGACCCTTTCCTAGGTCTGCATGAAGGTTCTGTTTCCAGTTAGGGCTGCAGGCATTTTTCCTGTGGCGGGGGGCTCTCTCAAGCTTCTGCTGGGACTCGTGTCAGTGGCCTTCCTCACTCAGCTGTTCAGCCTGACTTGAACCATCTCCTCACCACTCATCCCTGCAGTTCCTAAGAAGCCTCTGGCAGCTCTGGAACTCATAGCCATCTTTCCTGCTTCTGTTTCCATTTTCTGTTCATTCATAGAAAAATGATATGCCACATGATTTATATATTATATAAAATGATGTATTTATAAGTTGGAGCAATAAAAGTAATCTAGAAACTTACAGGTCAAATCTTTTTGTTCTCTACATAATTTAAAAAATATCCTTCCTGTGCATATTTTAGACTATATTATCCTCCTAGACTGTATACAATACACCTGATGATATAATTTAAGTGATTTAGGTACTGTTTAATTTCATGGAGCCTTAATGATCTATTCATGGTAACCATCATATGCAGTGACTCCAGACTATTAAAAGGATCCAGTCTGTCCCTCAAAAAAGTTATTTGACTATGTGTTAGGCCTGTCAGTGAGAAGAAACTGCTTGTTATATAAAAGGAAAGATTTCTTTCTTTTCTAAAACTGAACTTTTGTTTTCCTAACCCAAAAGAAGCTCTTGGATCTTTAGTTCTATTCAGATAAAATTTATATAAAATAAAATCTAAGAACATATACTTTCATCTCCATTTTAAATTTGAAAAATTGATTTATATGAATATATGTAGAATATTTCTCTTTCAGGAATATCATATAATCTGGAACCAAGATGCAAGAACTTCTTGCTTTTCCTATGTAGTTTCCATTTCTTTTTAATGTTTAAAAGACACTGTCATTGTTTTTGTGACAGGGTTTCAAATATTTCCTAGGCTAGCCATGAACTCACGAACCTCCTGTCTCAGCCTCCTGAGCAGCTGAGGTAGCAGATATGGATCACTGCACCCAGCTAAAAATACACTTGTTTTTGAAGGCACATAAATAAATTATGAAAGTATTTTCTATACTTTTCCTTAAATGAAAGATTTTGATTTCTCAATGCCATATTTAGCAGTTTCATTTTCTATTCTTATTGTAACATATGTCATACTTTTTGAGTTAGAGTATCCTAAAAGAATATGCACAAATATCTGTGGCTTGTACCAAAAAGGCATGGACAAATTAATATTAATGATGACATCTTTAGTGACAATTTGGGCAAACAAAGTAAGTAGAATATTATTAGAGCATTAAAGTAATCATGAACATTCTACTACTCAGTTACTTTCGGAATTATGTAATATCAGATTAAATGTCATAAGTACAACATCAGAGAGACAACAGAGAATGAAATATCTTTTTTATTGATATAAATTAAATTCAGTGTGTTCTCAAGTAAGAGAATTGTAGGCCAGAGGCCCTGAGGCTGAGGCTAAGGGCACACTGACTAGAATTTTAAAATATCTGTTTGTTGGGCCTTCTTCTGCTCTACATATTGCTAAGAGCTTATATCTATCACAGTTTGATTTTTCTTTACAATTAAATAGAGCCGTAAAATAAATAGTTTTTTTACATTCCCTATTAGGGACTCTTCTAGATAGTCTACACCCTAATGCCTGGTCCTTGAGTGGGGCTCTAGGTAACATCACACATTGGCATAGGGTGTGTGTCCCAGCATCAGTGCTGAGACGTGTCACTCTGACAAGTCATGGCATGTATGAAGAGGCTTTCAGTAAGATGTGCTCAAGCATAAGCAGGAGCTGATGAGTCACCACTGGGTGATGAGTGACTGAAGGGCCATTTAGAGGATAGATGGAGAGTGTGAATCATCTGTGGGTGTCTTGGAAAAGGCAAAATGTTATATGAGGTTCTAATTTTGAGACCTGAAATTTGACCACTGCAGATGTTAGTGTCTTTCAGCATTCACAATAGAACACTGCAGTCTGCCTTAAATGGAGATTGATTTCAGTCATCAGTTTTCAGTCCTGAAACTCAAACACCAGCAGGCAGGATTTTAAATCAATCTTCTGCTGGGTCTAGATCCTTCTTCCTTGTGGAAAGTGGAAAACCTGGGAGCTATTGGCATACTGTCAAAGGATAGCAGCAAATTTGGGAGATCAGGAATCTTAAGCATAATGTTATAATATGCTGGTGTAGCCAGATTGGCTGTAGAATTTATCACAAAATAAATTATGACTAGTATACTTTTCTCAGTGATTGCAGTTATAGGTACAAATGGGCATTATGATCCATATTTTACTGGTGTATATCCTGCCTCTTCATCCCACTCCTGAAGCACAACTTCGGTGTATTTACTTCTGTATCTCAGTTACTCAGTATCCCTGGTGGCCCTATAATCCTGGAGAACCTCTGCTGGGCTCCAAAATGTAGTGACAGCCTCATGCATTCCTCTCAGCAATGCTCCTTATTTGCCTAAGCAACTTCCCTGAAGAGCTCCAGCAACCTGTCTGCTGGATACCGTGTCACACTATTGCCTTACCTTTGCCCCCAGAATTGCCCTGCATTTGGTCTGAAGTAGAAGAATGCCTGATCACCAGCTGGTGATCTGCTTGATCACTGAGTAGCAGAGCTGCAGGGCTCAAGTGCCACATCTGTTGTGAAGAAGCTCATTCAATATCTGCTCATTGCTAGGTATCAGACCTAGTGCCTAGTCCCAGGATGTGCCACTATCCTCTCCTAGGGACTGGCTTCCTCATCTCTTTCCCGGTATCCATGCACAAAAGACAGAGTTTGCCCAGAGAGGCCCTCTTACCTCATGGTCATCTACTGACACCTGTTACACTGGAGTTAAACCTCACTATTAATCCAGCCTAGTGAGCTGATGCTGCTGAGATCACAGTAACTTACAAAAATGTATAGAGTCACAATACAAACAACACAATCAATATTCACTTCACAAAAGAAGTATGAATGTTCAACAAATATGAAAAAAGCTCAGTATCATTAGCCATCAGGGAAATGCATATCAAATTACATGGAGATTCCATCTCCAATTAGAATGGTTATCAAAAACAAAACAAAATAAAAAATTAACATGCTGGTGAGGTTGTGGAGGAAAAGAAACTTTACACACTATTGGTAGAAAGGTAAGTTATTGTAGCCACTATGACAAAAGAGTGGAGGTTCCTAAAAAAAAAAAAATATATATATATATATATGTATATATATATATATATATAATATAGAACTCCATATGATCCAGCTATACCACTCCTGGGTATATATTAGAAGGAAATGAAGTCATCATATGAAAGAGACATCCAATTATCCATGCTTATAGCACTACAATTTAAAAGACCCAAGATACAGAATTAGCCTAGCTGTATCTCAGTAGATGAATGGATAAAGAAAACATGGTCTATATGAACAATGAGTATTTTTTTAAGTTCCAAATACTGTTTATTTGCAAATTTGAGACCAGAATATGATTTTAGTGCAGAAATCATTTTGTAAATTCTAATACTATAACTGTTTCTTTTTAAAAATGAATTTTATTGGTACATTTTAGGTATACAATACAGTTACATTAATCATTGGAAATCTGCACCTTTACATAATCTCTCTTGGTTCTAATTTTTCCACATTCCCCTGCCCTCCCTTCAACCCCTCCATCCCTCCATATTTACAAAGACTTTGTTTCCCTTTTTTCATTTTCTCATATTGATTCCATTCCCTTCTTCCCTTTCCCCTACCCCTCCCACTTCCCCTTTCCCTTTGCCCCTTTTATTCCTATTTCACATTATCTATTATACCTTTCAGTCCTTATTTACACTTTCAGTTTCTCACACAAGAGCAACTATTCAGTATTTATACACGTGAGTCCTATTTATTTCACTTAAGAGTATCACCTCAATATACATCCATTTAGCAATAAATGTCTGTAATTTCTCATTTTTTATAGCTGAGTAGTAATCCATTTTATTAAAAAAACACATTTTCTTTATCCAGTCTCCAGTTGATGGGCAATTGGCCTGTTTCCAAGTTTTAGCTATTACAAATTGTGCTGCTATGAACATGGGTGCACTTATATCATTGCGGTATGATTCTTTTAATTCTTTGGGGAAGATATCTAGCAGGAGAATAGCTGGGTCAAATGTGACTTCCAGTGCTAGTGCTTTGAGGTATCTCCATACTGATTTCCACAGTGGTTGCACCAATCTACACTCCCACCAGCAGTGGAGGAGGGTTCCTCTTTCCCCACAACCCCACCAGCATTTGTTATTGGTGGATTTCATGATAGCAGCCATTCTTTCTGGAGTGAAGTGAAATCTCAGCGTTGTTTTCATTTGCATCTCTCAATTGACCAGTGATGTTGAACATTTTTTCATGTATTTATTTGCTATTTCTACTTCTTTGTCTGAGAAATGTCTGTTCATTTCAGATGCCCATTTTTGGATTGGGTTTTTAAATTTGGGAGGCCTGATCTTTTTAAGTTCTTTATAGATTCTAGATAGTAGACCTTTGTCTGAGGAAGAGCAGGTGAAGATTTTTTTCCCACATTGTGGGTTGTCTCTTCACACTGCCGGTAGTGTCTCTTGCTGTGCAGAAGCCTTTTAATAAGAAGAGATCCCATTTGTTGATTGTTTGTGCTAGTTCATGGGCGACTGAGGTTTTGTTCATAAAATCTTTTCCTACACCGATGTCTTCAAGGATTCTACCTAACCTCTGTTCCAACTTGTTCAGAGTTTCTATTTTAATATTTAGATCTTTAATCCATTTCGATTTTAGTTTAGTGCATGGTGAGAGATACAGGTCTAGTTTTAATCTTTGGCAAGTTGAAGCCCAATTTTTCCAGCACCATTTATTAAAGAGGCTATCTTTCCTCCAGTGATGGTGTTTGGCTCCTTTATTGAAGATGAGATGGCTGAGTGTGTCTAGCATCGTTTCTGCATCTTCTAATCTGTTCCACTGATCTTCAGGTCTGTTTCTTTGCCAGTACCATGCTGTTTTTATCACAGTAGCTTTGTAGTATAGTTGCCAGTTGGGGATTGTGATACCCCCTGCCATGTCTCTGTTACCTAGAATTACTTTTACTATTCTGGATCTCTTCTGGTTCCAAATGAATTTTTGGATTGTTTTCTCAAGGTCCATGAAGTATGCTGCTGGGATCTCAATTGGAATTGCATTAAATCTATATAGCAGTTTTGGAAGTATGGCCATTTTCACTCTATTAATCCTTCCTACCCAGGAGCAGGGGATGTCTGTCCATTTTCTGATAGCATCTTCAATCTCTCTTTTGAGAGTGCCCTAGTTTTCAGAGAAGAGGTCTTTGATTTCTTTTGTTAGGATGATTCCTAGGTATTTCAGTTTTTTGGATGCTATTGTGAAAGGAATTATTTGCCCTATTTCTCTCTCAGTGAGTCTGTCATTGGTGTAGAGGAAAGCTATTGATTTTTGTGTGTTGACCTTGTCACCAGCTACTTGACTGAATTTGGTCATTAAGTCTAGAAGACTTTTGGTGGAGTTCTTGGGGTCTTCTATATAGAGTATCATGTCATCTGCAAATAATGACAATTTGACTTCTTCATTTCCTATCTTTATTCCTTTTATTTTTTTCTCTTGTGTAATTGCCATGGCTAATGTTTCCAGAATTATATTGAACAAGAGTGCTGATAGTGGACATCCTTGTCTTATTCCTGATTTTAGTGTGAAGGATTTCAGTTTTTGACCATTTAGTATGATATTGGCTGTTGATTTTTCATAGATGGCTTTTATCAGTTTGAGGTAGAGACTATGTATTCCAATTTTTTGTAGGGTTTTTATCATAAATGCATGTTGGATTTTGTCAAATGCTTTTTCTGCATCTATTGAGATGATCATATGGTTTTTGTCCTTGGCTCTATTGATATAGTGTATTACATTGATTGATTTGCATACATTGAGCAACCCCTGTATCCCTGGGATGAATCCCACTTGATCAGGGTGTATGATCTTCTTGATGATCTTCTGCATTCTATTTGCCATTATCTTATTAAGGATTTTTGCATCTATGTTCATTAGTGAGATTGGCCTATAGTTCTCCTTTTCGGTTGGGATTTTCTCAGCTTTGGAGATCAAGGTGATGCTTGCTTCCAGGAATGAATTTGGGAGTATTCCTTCCCTTTCAATTTCATTGAAGATTTTAAACAATAGTGGCAGCAGTTCCTCTCTAAATGTCTTGTAGAATTCAGCAGTGAAGCCATCAGGGCCCGGGCTTCTCTTAGTTGATAAGTTTTTAATTACATTTTCAATTTCATTGGCTGATATTGGGTTGTTCAGAATTTTTAGGTCTTCTTCATTCAACTTTGATAATTCTTAGGTATCTAGGAATCTGTCCATTTCTTCTGTGTTGTCCATCTTATTGGTGTATAGGTTCTGGAAGTAGGTATTGATGATCCTCTGGATTTCTGCTGAGTCTGTTGTAATTTCACCCTTTTCATCCCTAATTGCATGGATTTGGGCCTTTTCTTTCCATTTGCTGATAAGTTTGGCTAAGGGTTTGTCAATTTTGTTGATTCTTTCAAAGAATCATTGATTTTTTTGTATCGTTCTGTTAGTCTCCATCGCATTGATTTCTCCTCTGATCTTTATAATTTCCTCCCTTGTATGAGCTTTGGGGTTGTCCTTCTCTTCTTTTTCTAGAAGCTTGAGGTGCAGCATCAGGTTGTTTAATTGGGCTCATTCTGTTTTCCTAATATGCATATTCACTGCTATGAATTTCCCTCATAAGACTGCTTTCATTGTGTCCCATAGATTCCGATATGTTGTATTGTCATTGTCATTTAATTGAAGGACCTGTCTGATTTCTTCTTTAATTTCCTCTGTGACCCATTGGTTATTCAGAAGTGTGTTGTTCAATTTCCACATGTGTATGAAATTTTTCCAGTTTCTTTTGCTATGGATCTCCAATTTCATCGCACTATGGTCTGATAATATACAGGGGATAACTTCAATTCCTTTGCACTTACTTAAACATGTTTTATGTGTGAGTATGTGGTCTATTTTGGAGAATGACCCATGTGCAGCTGAGAAGAATGTGTATTCTGATTTTGTGGGGTGCAACACTCTGTAAACATCAGTTAAGTTCATTTGTTCAAGAGTTCGATTGAGTTCTAGTATTTCATTCCTTATTTTTAGTCTAGTTGATCGATCTATTTGTGACAGTGGGGTGTTGAGGTCCCCCACTACAATTGTATTAGTGCATATATGACTTTTCATGTCCGTTAGTATTTGTTTTATATAGTTGGGTGCACTAGTGTTTGGTGCATAGTTATTTATGATTGTCATCTCTTCCTCTTTGATTCTTCCCTTTACAAGGATGTAGTGTCCTTCTTCATCTCTCTTAATCAGTGTTGGTTTGAAATCTACTTGATCTGCAAAGAGGATAGCTACTCCTGCTTTTTTTCAGGTTCCTGTCACATGGAGTATTGTTTTCTACCCTTTAACTTTCAGTCTATGAGATTCCTTTTGAATTAAGTGTGTTTCTTCTATGCAGTATATTGTGGATTTTGCTTCTTGACCCATTCTGCCAGTCTATTTCTTTCGATTGGTGAATTGAGACCATTAACATTGATGGTTATAAGTGAAACGTATTGACTTTTCATTGCCATGACTTTTTCTTTTTGTTGGGTTCTCCCCCTTTACATTTAATTTCTTGTCATGCCAGATGGGTTCATTCTGCTTTGCTTCCTGGGGTTGTGATCCTCAATGTCTGTTCCTAGGATATTGTGTAAAATTCTTTGGAGTGCTGGTTTGGTATTCATGAAGTTCTTAAGGTGCTCTTGGTCATGAAACTATCTTATTTCTCCACAACTTAGAAAGATGGTTTTGCAGGGTACATCAATCTGGGTTGGAGGCTGTTTTCTTTTAGGGCTTGGAATATGTCACTCCAAGCTCTTCTTGCCTTGATGGTTTTTGTTGAGAAGTCTGCTGTGATTCTGATGGGCTTTCCTTTGTATGTGATTTTTTTCTTTTCTCTGACTGCTTGGAGAACTTTATTCTTCTCTTGTGTTTCTGGAATCTTAACAATTATATGCCTATGTGTAGATTTTTTTTGATCAAGGCTATTTGGAGTCCTATATGCCTCACTTATCTGTATGTCAAGTTCTTTTCCCTTGCTTGGGAAGTTTTCTGCCCTTATTTCTGTGAAGGGATTTTTTATGTCATCTCCACTCTCTCCTGTTTCTTCATTGACTCCAATCAGTCATGTTATTCTTCTTTGCATCATCTAGTAGCTGCTGGATTGATTTCTCATGTTCACTTATAATTTTGAAGCAATTTTTCTTTTCCTGGTCACTAATTGCAATCTTATCTTCTATATCTGAAATTCTGTCCTCCCATTGGCTCTTTCTTCAGTGTAGACTTTCAATGGAGGTTTCATGTCCTGGAAATGTATTTGCATCTGTTTTATGGATTCCATTTGTTTCCTATGTTGGGATTCCATCATGTTGCTGAGCTCCTCTCTAGATTTATTAATCATGTCTTGCACTAGGGGCACAATTTCTCCTGTTATCTGAGAAATCATTTCTGATTTCATTTTTTCCAGATCCCCTTTTGTTGCCAGTTCAGTGGGTCCAGGTGGTTGAGTACCAGAGGGTTCCATCTCATTTCCCTTTGGGGTTGCTGTAGGTGATCTGGAAGTCTGGTTTTGAGACTTATTTACATGTTTTCTCATTTCGACTGGGGCAGGGGGTTGTTAGCGCCTGCACGGATTACCTCCTCTGAGCTGGGAGAGGTGGGACAGGGGCTGGGAGCAGCTGTAGGGATGGTGACCCAAAATCCCTTTCCTGTGGGCTGGGAGCAGTGGGAGGGATGGTCCCTGGGAAGCCTCTTTCTCTGGTCCAGGAGCAGTTGGGTGTCGGCTCAGAAGCCCCTAGCTCTGGGCTGGGAGCTGTGGGAGGGATGGTGGCCCAAAAGCCCTTTCCTCTGGGCTGGGAGCAGTGGGAAGGAGGTGACCGGGAAGCCCCTTCCTCTGGACCAGGGCCAGTGGGATGGCAGCTCAGAAGCCCCTGCCTCTGGGCTGGGAGCAGCAGGACTCAGTACCTTGGTCTGGTGGTCTGGTGTCCTCTGCCTCTTTGTAGTGTGGAACCAGGTGCCTGCCTGTCTGCAGTGGGGTGATTTGGCATCTTCCACGTGAGTCCGGACCTTGGTAGAGTGTGCACAGACCTGCCTGTCTGCAGCAGGCTGATTCGGCATGTTCCGTGCCACTCAGGACCTCGGTAGGGCATGGGCAGACCTGTCTGTCTGTAGCCGGCCAGGTTCTTGAAGTAGGTATTGATGTTCCTCTGGATTTCTAGTGGCTCTGTTGTAATTTCATCCTTTTCTTTCCTAATTGCATGGTTTTGGTCCTTTTCTTTACTGTTTTTTTGATAAGATTGGCTAAGGGTTTGTCAATTTTGTTTATTCTTTCAAAGAACCAACTCTTTGGTTCATTCATTTTTTGTATCATTCTCTTAGTCTCCATTGCATTGATATATGCTCTGATCTTTATAATTTCCCCCCTTGTATGAGCTTTGGGTTTGTCCTGCTCTTCTTTTTCTAGATTCTTGAGGTTCAGCATAAGGTTATTTCATTGAGCTCGCTCTGTTTTCCTCATGTGAGTATTCACTGTTATGAGCTTCCCTCAAAAGACTGCTTTCATTGTGTCCCATAGATTATGATATGTTGTATTGTCATTGGCATTTAATTGTAGGAACTGTCTGATTTCATCTTTAACTTCCTCTGTGACCCTTTAGTTATTCAGAAGTGTGTTGTTAAATTTCCATATGTTAATGAAATCCTTGCAGCTTCTTTTGCTATGGATATCCAATTTCATTGCATATGATCTGATAATATACAGGAGATAATTTCAATTCCTTTGAAGTTACTTAAATGTGTTCTATGAGTGAATATGTGGTCTATTTTGTAGAACTACCTGTGTGTAGTTGAAAAGAATGTGTATTCTGACTTTGTGGGGTGGAACACTCTGTAAACATCTGTTAGGCTTGTTTGCTCAAGATTTTGATTGAGTTCTAGTATTTTGTTGCTTGTTTTTTGTCTAGTTGATCTATCTATTTGTGACAGTGGTGTATTGAGGTCACCCACTACTATTGTATTAGTGCTTATTTGATTTTTCATGTCTGTTAGCATTTGTTCTATATAGTTGCGTGCACTAGTGTTTGGTGCATATATATTCATAACTGTCATCTCTTCCTCTTGGATTTTTCCCTTCATAGGGATGTAGTGTCCTTCTTGGTCTCTCTTAATCAGTGTTGGTTTGAAATCTACTTGATCTGCAAAGAGGATAGCTACTCCAGTTTTTTGGGGGATTCCTGTCACAAGGGGTATTGTTTTCAACCCTTTAACTTTCAGTCTATTAGTTTCTTTTTGAATTAAGTGTGTTTCTTGTATGTAGCATATTGTCAGATCTTGCTTCTTGACCCATTCTGCCTGTGTATTTCTTTTTCTTTTCTTTTTTTATTTGGTACCAGGGATTGAACTAGGGTCTTGGCACTTGTGAAGTAGGCAGTGGAAACACTGAGCTAAATCCATGGCCCAGCCAGTGTATTTTCTTTGATTGGTGAATCGAGACCATTAACTTTGATGGTTATAACTGATATGTATTGACTTATCCTTGTCATGACTTTTTCTTTTTTTAGGTTTCTCCCTTTTTGCATTTAAGTTCTTGTTCTGCCTGATGGATTCATTCTGCTGGGCTTTGTGGGTTTGTGATCCTCATTGTCTTTTCCTAGGATATAGTCTAAAATTTTTTGATGTGCTGTTTTGGTATTCATGAAGTTCTTAAGGGCCTCTTTGTCATGGAAGTATCTTATTTCTCCATCAATTTTGAGAGATTGTTTTGCAGGGTACATCAATCTGGGTTTGGAGGCTGTTTTCCTTTAGGGCTTGGAATACGTCACTCCAAGCTCTTCTTGCCTTGTGGGTTTTTGTTGAGAAATCTGCTGTGATTCTGATGGGCTTTCCTTTGTATGTGATTTGTTTCTTTTCTCTAACTGTTTATAGAACTTCGTTCTGTTGGCTTTCTGGAATCTTAACAATTAAATGCCTATGTGTAGATTTTTTTGATCAAGGCTAGTTGGAGTCCTATATTGCTCACTTATCTGTATATCAAGTTCTTTTCCCCTGCTTGAGAAGCTTTCTGCCATTACTTCTGTGAACAGTTTTTTTTTTAATGTCATCTGCACTCTCTCCTGTTTCTTCATTGACTCTGATCTGTCTTATGTTATTCTTCTTTGCATTATCTATCAGCTGCTGGATTGATTTCTTGTGGTCCCTTACTATTTTAAAGAAATTTTTCTTTTCCTGGTCACTATATTTGCAACCTTATCTTCTGTATTTGAAATTCTCTCCTCACATTGGCTTGTTCTGCTTCATAAACTTTCAGTGGAGTTTTTAATCTCCTGGAAATCTGTTTGCACATGTTTTATGGATTCCATTTGTTTCCTATGTTGGGATTCCATCATGTTCCTCACCTCCACTATTTTTTAGATCTGTGTCCACTCTAGATTTATTGATCATGTCTTGCACTGTGGACACAATCTCTGCCATTATCCGAAAAGTTATTTCTGATTTCATTTTTTCCAGAGCCTCTTTTGTTGCCAGTTCAGGGAGTTCAGGTGGTTGAGTATCAGATTGTTCCATTTCATTTCCCTTTGGGGTTGCTTTAGGTGATTTGGAAGTCTGGTTTTGAGACTTGTTTACATGTCTTCTCATTTCAGTGGGGGTGGGGGAAGGCTTGTGTGCTGCTCATGCCCATGTGACTCACCTCCTCCGCATTGGGGGTCTCTGCTTCTTGATGCTGGGGGTGATGGTATGGCAGCCCAAAAGGCTCAGCTGTTCAGTACTGGGGGCTCTGTTCCTGTGCACTCAGTGCAGTGGTAAGTTGGCCTGAAAGGCTCAGCTGCTTAGCTTTGGTGGCCTCTGCTCTTCTGAGCTGGGAGTGGTGATACAGTGGCTCAAAAGGCTCAGCTGCTCAGTGCTGGGTACTTCTGCTCATCTGTGCTGGGGATGGTTGTATGGTGATCCAAAAAGCTCACCTCTTCAATGCTGGGGGGCTCTGATCCTCGGCACTGGGTCGGGTGGTACAGTGGCCCAAAAGGCTCAGCTGCTCAGCGCTGGGGACCTCTGCTCCTCTGAACAATGAGTATTAACCCATTTGTAGTAAATATGTAGAAATGAAGGGCAATATTTTAAGCAAAATAAGCTAGACACAGTAGGATAAGTATCATATACTTTCTTGTATATGTGGAAACTAAGAAACAAAAGCAAAACAAAGATGATCTTAAAGTAAAAGGGGTACTGAGCATTGGGAAAGGGAGTCTGGAGCTTGAGGAGCAGAAGGATGGTGATACAAAGGAAGATGGCACACAACGAATCTCAATATATGCATGTGTCTAAGTAACACAGTGAATCCCATTAATTTGTACAATTAATATATGTTTATAATATGATAAGTAAAAATAAAAGAATGAAAAAAGCAGAACAGCAAAATATGGGGAAATAGAATTAATTATTTTGGATTCAAACCATTGAGGGCTTAGACTACTATGTTGTGTCTTGATATACTTTGGCAAATGAATGAAAATAATAAAATAGTTGAATAAATTATTTAAAAAATTTAATGTGAGTGAGTAACATTGTCAGTTCTTTTTTTCCTCTTTTTTCTTTAAAAATGTTCTTGGCAGTAATACAAGGAAAATTAACCTGGAGACATGTAATAATGCAAAGACTAATTCAATAGCCCAATAAAACAATGATAAAAGTCATGCATCTGTGTTAATAAGGATGCCAAGATGTGCTATTTACCACATGGCAGATATCAAATTGAAACCTAGAGTGATAAAAATGTGATAAAAAAATGTGACTAATTCTGTCACAGCGCCTAAGTTTGGATCCTGGGTGAATATTTAGTGTCTTTGTGACTTTGAATGAATTATTTAATCTCTATTTCTCCTCTATAGAATGGAAGTGATATTGTATAGGTTGTTACGATAGCTACATAAGTTGACATATGAAAAGTACCCTGCCATACCCTTGTCTAATTTCTATCACTGTTATCATTTCCCAAGACCGTACAACTAATAGAGCTAGAATTTAATTTTTGGTTGTCTATCCTCAAGGTCCACTAACTTAAATTCTATACTGTACAAAGGAACATATCAGAGTGAGAACTAGAGAGAAAACACAAACAAAATGTAAACAGTAAGGGAAAGGGAGGTATCCAGAAATATTCAGTTATTTGGCAACCCATCTAGGAGAGAAGAAAAAATAAATAGAAAAGGAAGAAAAATGAATTTTTTTTTTAAAAAATAAGGGAAACTTTTTGGAAAGGAGGTGATTAACAGTGTGTTAGGCAGTGACATATGACAAGTTCAACTAGTGAGCCCAAGTGATTAGATTTCCAAATGAAAGGAATAATTTAGTACTCTTGATCAAAGAATTATATTCATCTAACAAGTTAAAACTTTGTGGCAGAAGGTAGCTTCACCTAGGGAGGAGATAATTTTCACTATGATCCTGATGATAAGTGGAAAAGTTTGTTAACGGCTATACTCTGCTTTTGGAGGGAAGCACCTATTTTCAATTTTATGAATTTCAGTTTTGTGATTCTCAGTTTTGTATATAAAATCCCAACATTTTAACATGCTTATGATAATCCCAGGTGATTAAGTGGACCTAGAAAAGGTAGATTTGATGGTCTTACTTATAAGGTTTTAAAATAAGCTTTAATGGAGGTGAGACAAGTAGCTTGAAGCTCCACAGCCGTCCCAGCCCAACCAGTCAGGTAGGAAAAGCAGCTTGAAGTTCTGCAGCTGTCCTGGTCCCCTCCCATGCCACAGTGAGGTCTGCTTAGCTGCCCAGTCCTGCCCCCCCCCCCCCCGCGCCTCTGGCCTTCTGGATTTTCTGCTACCTTGTCCCACACTACAGAGGCACAGGAGATTATAAAGACCCTTGTCCTGAGCGCCACAAGATAGAGCAGAAGTTAGTAACAAAAAGAGGGCTTCTCAGGCTCCTCCATGAAAACTGAAGCTCAGTGGAAAAGTAAAGAGAATCTCTACAATAAAGGCACATCAGACCACTGTACTTAATCTGTTGCTGCCTTGCTGAGACTCATTGACTCGTATATGCACACAGATTCCTACGTTGCCTACTGTGACAGCAGAGACATACGCTGAAAGAGGCCTATAATTTTTATTGCTATTTGCAAAAAAGAAAAAAAAATTTCTCTCTTATTTTTAATTCTTAATTTTTACTTTTTTTTCATCTTCTCTTTTTCTCTCTCTCTCACTCATTCTCTCACTGTCCCACATTGCTCCTCATTTCCCCATTTGTTCCTTTCTGCACTGAATTTGGATTTCTCCCTTATTGTTCTTTTCTTCTCTTTTTCCTTCGGTTATCATTAGGTTTAAAGGAAAGTAAATTCTGTATCTAGCCTCCCTGTTGCTGTTAGGTGATTCTATTCACATCTTTGTTCTTTCATTCTGCCTTTTTCTCTTGCCTTTAAAAACTTCTTAGAGTTTGTGTGATCTTTTTGTGTCTTCTGGCCTCACCACTAATCTTACCTGTTCTTTCTACCTGTCCCTCCCTCCCCAACTCTTTTTAACTCCCAACCCTGAAGGGGAAAGATGCTATATTGAAGAGTTTATTCATTATAAACTTATGTTGGGTTGATCTTCAGTTTTAATTTAACTCACATAGTTAAATGTGATAAATTAATGACTACCACAAATTCTCATTTTCTAAGTTGTGCCTGATGCTGTGGTATTGCTGACAATGTCATTGGGGCTACATGTTGTGAATGATTTAATTAGTTTTCCTTTCTGGTATAAGGAAAATAAAATAGCCTCAGCATCACTAGAGTCTCAAAACCCAAACACAAGCTATATCTGGACGACACCTCTGAAAAGCAATTATTCCACAAGTGTTTTAAACACAAGCAACAAAGATACCTACATTAAGCAATTTTGAAATATCAACCCAGGAATTAAACCAAGGAGAGTACCAAAAACAAAAATGAGAAGACACTTAAGCAAGGCACAAATGCTTGCTTCCACTCCACAAAAAGGAAATTCTGAGGGAAATGAGGTGGAAAAGTCTGAAGAAACTACTTGGACACCCTGAACTTATAGCACAGGAAGTAACAAAGCAGATGCAAGAGGCTCTAGAAAAATTCAAAACAGAAATAATCTCTCAGATAAATACAGACATGGGGAGCACAGTGAAAGATATGATTAGAGGCTCTAGAGTAGAAGCAGATAAGAAAATAGATGAGATCAGAAACATGCTAGAAGCCATGAATGCCCGGTATAAGAAAAAAATGGAAAACATAATTGCCCAACATAAGAAAGAAATGGAATCCATTAAACAGATTCAAACAGATATTCAGGAGATTAAAAACTCCATTGAAAGCATGCAGAGCAGACTAAGAATTTGAAGACAGAATATCAGATATAGAAGACAGGATTACGGTTAAGGACCATGAAAACAGATTTCTTAAAGACAGTAAGGGACCATGAGAAATCAATCCAAGAGCTGCTAGATGAGTCAAAGAAGAATAAAACAAGACTGATAGGAGTCCACAAAAAAAACAGGAGAAAGTACAATTGACTTAAAAAACTGTTCACAGAAGTAATGGTAGAAAACTTCCC
The DNA here is from genome assembly GCF_053883595.1 of Heterocephalus glaber. Classification (NCBI taxonomy): domain Eukaryota; kingdom Metazoa; phylum Chordata; class Mammalia; order Rodentia; family Bathyergidae; genus Heterocephalus; species Heterocephalus glaber. Next base: position 9,087,142 of record NW_028258310.1, on the reverse strand, counting down.
AGAGGTAGAGAATTGGACATACAGATAATGATGCATATAGAACTCCAACCAGCCATGACCAAAAAACTCTACACCTAGACATATAATAGTCAAGACCCCAGAAACCCAACAGAAGAACAAAATTCTACAGGCAGTTAGAGAAAAGAAACAAATCACCTACAAAGGAAAGCCCATCAGAATCACAGCAGATATCTCAACACAAACCCTCAAATCAAGGAGAGGGAAGTATTTCAAGCCCTAAAAGAAAATAACTTCCAATCTATACTGTTGTATCCTGCAAATTATCTTTCAAAATGGATGGGGATACTAGATACTTTCACGACAAAGAACACCGGAGAAATTTTGTGAACACCAAACCAGCACTCCAAACAATTTTAAGCAATATCCTAGAAAAAGACAATGAAGGTCACAACTCCATGAGGCCCAGCAGGGAGAAGGCACCACAGAAGGTAAGACACTAAAGTGAAAGGGGGGAAAATAAGAAATAAAAGAGCCAACAACAGTCAAACATCATGACAAGGATGAGTCAATATCTCTCAATTATAACTATCAATGTTAATGGCCTCAATTCACCAATCAAAAGACATAGATTGACAGAATGGATTAAGAAACAAAACCCAGCAATATGCTGTATACAAGAAACACACCTAACTCAAAAGGAATTCCATAGACCCTAAGTAAAAGGATGGAAAACAGTGCTCCACGCCACAGGAACCCAGAAAAAAGCAGGTGTAGCAATCTTATTTGCAGACAAAGTAGATTTCAAACCAGAACTAATTAAGAGAGACAAAGATGGTCACTACATCCTTGTGAAGGGAACAATCCAAGAGGAAGAGATGACAATCCTAAATATAAATGCACCAAATATGAATGCCCCCAACTATACAAAACAAATATGAATAGACATGAATAACCAAATAAGCACTAATCCAATTGTAGTGGGGGACCTCAACACCCCTCTAGCACAAATAGATCAACTAGAAAAAGAATTAACAATGAAATTCTAGAACTGAACCAAGCTATTGAACAAATGGACTTAATAGATGTTTACAGAGTGTTCCACCCCACAAAATCAGAATACACATTCCTTTCAGCTGCACATGGATCATTCTCCACAATAGATCACATCCTAGCTCATAGAACATATCCAAGTAAATGTAAAAGAATTGAAGTTATCTCCTGTATATTATCAGGCCATAGTGTAATAAAATTGGAGATCAATAACATAAGAAACCTCAAAACTTGCATAAACACATGGAAATTCAGCAACACCCTCCTGAACAACCAGTAGGTGACAGAAGAAATTAAAGAAGAAATTAGACTGTTTCTACAAGTAAATGATAATGCCAGTACAACATACAGGAATCTGTGGGACACAAGGAAAGCAGTTCTACATGGGAAATTCATAGCACTGAATGCCCATTTTAGGACAACAGAAGGAACTCAGTTAAGTGACCTAATGCAGAACCTCAAACTCCTAGAAAAAGAAAAGCATAAGAAACCCAAAGCTGATACAAGATAGGAAATTATAAAGATCCGAGCAGAAATCAATAGAATGGAGACTAAGAGAATGATAAAAAATAAATGAATCAAAGAGTTGGTTTTTTTGAAAGAATAAATGAAATAGATGAAACTTTAGCCAACCTCATCAAAAAAAGGAAAGAAAATGCTCAAATCCATGCAATTAAGAATGAAAAAGTTGAAGCCACAACAAATCCAGCAGAAATTCAGAGAATCATCAATACCTACTTTGAGAACCTGTACTCTAATAAAATGGAAAACACAGAAGAAATGGACTGATTCCTAGATACATACAAATTGCCAAAATTAAATAAAGAAGATACAGAAATCCTAAACACCCCAATAGCGATGAGTGAAATTGAAAATGTAATAAAAAACTTACCAACAAAGAAAAGCCCAGGTCTGATGGCTTCACTGCTGAATTCTACAAGACATTTAAAGAAGAACTATTGCCATTACTCTTTAAACTCATCAAGGAAATTGAAAGGGAAGCAAGGCTTCCAAATTCTTTCCTGGAAGCAAGTGTTACTTTGATCCCCAAACCAGGGAAAGACCCAACCTAAAAAGAGAACTACAGACCAATCTCCCTAATGAATATAGATGCAAAAATCCTCCACAAGATACTGGCAAACAGAATACATAGGGTCATCAAGAAGATCATACACCCTGACCAAGTTGGATTTATCCCAGGGATACAAGAATGGTTCATCATCTGTAAATCAATAAATGTAATATACTATATTAACAGAGTCAAGAACAAAAACCACATGATCACCTCAATAGATGCAGAAAAAGCATTTGACAAATCCAACACCCATTCATGATAAAAACCCTACAGAAAATTGGAATAGAAGGTCTTTATCTCAACCTGATTAAGGCTATCTATGTAAAACCAGCAGCTAACATCATAATAAATGGTCAAAAACTGAAAACTTTCACTCTAAAATCAGGAACAAGACAAGGATGCCCACTATCACCACTCCTGTTCAATATTGTTCTGGAAATATTAGCCATAGCAATTAGAAAAGAGAAAGTAATAAAAGGAGTAAAGATAGGAAGAAGTGAAAGTGTCATTATTTACTGATGATATGATACTTTACATAGAAGATCCAAAAACTCAGTCAAAAGTCTTCTAGACCTAATTGACAGATTCAGTAGAGTAGCTGGATACAAGGTCAACACTCAAAGAACAATAGCCTTCTTATATGCAAATAGCAGACCCATTGAGAGAGAAATTTGGGAAATAATTCCTTTTACAATAGCATCTAAAAAATGAAATATCTAGGAATCAGCCTAACAAAGGAAGCAAAAGAACTCTATGCTGAAAACTGCAGCTCTCTGAAAAAGGAGATCAAAGAGGATATAAGAAAATGGAAAGATATCCCTTGTTCCTGGGTAGGAAGAACCAATATAGTGAAAATAGCCATACTTCCAAAACTACTATATAGATTTAATGCAATGCCTATGGAAATTCCAACAATATACTTCACAGAACTAGAGAAAACAATCCAAAAATTCATTTGGAAGCAGGAGAAACCTAGAATAGCAAAAGCAATTCTAGGCAACGGAGACATGGCAGGGGGTATCACAATCCCCAACTTGAAACTATACCACAAACCTACTGTGATAAAAACAGCATAGTACTCGCAAAGAAACAGACTCAAAGATCAGTGGAATAGATTCGAAGATGCAGAAACAACTCCTGCCATACTCAGCCACCTCACCTTTGACAAAGGAGCCAACCACCCTCATTGGAGGAAAGATAGCCTATTTAGTAAATGGTGTTGGGAAAACTGGATTTCAACCTGTCAGAGATTAAAACTAGACCCATACCTATCACCGTGCACTAAACTAAGATCGAAGTGGATTAAAGATCTAAATATTAAGACAGAAACACTAAACTTGCTGGAAGATGTTAGGTAGAACTCTTGATGACATTGGCATAGGAAAAGACTTTATGAACAAATCTTCAGTAGCACAGGAACTAGCACAAAGAATCAATAACTGGGATCTCATCATATTAAAAAGCTTCTGCACTGCAAGAGAAACCACCAACAGAGCTAAGAGACAACCTACAATGTGAGAAGAAATTTTTAGCAGCTGTACCTCAGACAAAGCTCTACTATCTAGAATATATAGAGAACTGAAAAAATTCAGACCCCCCAAATTCAAAGACCCCATTCAAAAATGGGCATCTGAAATGAACAGACATTTCTCAGACAAAGAAGTAAAAACAGCAAATAAATATATGAAAAAAATGCTCAACATCACTGGTCATTCAAAAGATGCAGATGAAAACAACACTGAGATTCCACCTCACCCCAGAAAGAATGGCTGCTATCAAGAAATCAACCAATAACAAATGCTGGTGAGGATGTGGAGAGAAAGGAACCCTTCTCCATTGTTGGTGGGAATGTAGATTGGTGCAACCACTGTGGAAATCAGTATGGAGATACCTCAAAGAACTAGGACTAGAGGTCCCATTGGACCCAGCTATTCCCCTACTAGGAATCTTCCCCAAAGAATTCAAAGAATCATACCACAGTGATATATGTGCACCTATGTTTATAGCGGTACAGTTTGTAATAGCTAAAGCTTGGAAATAGCCCAGTGCCCATCGATTGGAGACTGGATAAAGAAGATGTGTTTTTTTTTTAATAAAATAGAGTACTACTCAGCCATAAAGAATGAGAAACTAGAGACATTTATAGCTAAATGGATGCATATTGCAGCCATACTTTTAAGTGAAATAAATAAAACACACATGTAAATATCGAATAGTTTCTCTTGCGTAAGAAATTGAAAGTGTAAATAAGGATGAAAATGATTAAAATAAATAATTGATAATTTGAAATAGGAAAAGGTCCAAGGGTTTGGGGATGGCAGGAGGGGAAGGGGAAAGGGAAGAAGGGAAAGGAAAAATTAATAGAAAGAAAAAAAATGGAATCAAATCTGTGTAAATAGGGAAGGGTAGAGGGGGTGAAGAGTGTACAGGTAATGGGAGAAAAAATAAGAACTAAGATACATCATGTTCTGGTGTAAACACCCAATGATAAATGTAAATGTATTTTATACCTAAAATGTACCAATAAATATATATATAAATAAAAAATAAAATAAGCTTTAATGAATGTAGTATACTGATGAAAACTAGAGTTTGATTTTTTTCAGTGTTAACACTTCTTTGATTATTGGTCTGGTCATAATAGGAAAGTATAAAAAAAATTTTTACTAATCTACATATGAGGCTTAAGTTCTGTGTTTTATCAGATAATTTCCTGTGCTTTAGGTTGGTATTATATACTTGATTATCTGAGAATAATAAGCTTTCTTTGTAAGAACTAGTTCTTTTACAGTCATGTTACTTCTTATATTTACCTTTGAAGTATTTTATTGTCACTTAGGTTAAATAGCCAATTGTCAGAAACTTGTGATTAATTGTTCAAACATCCTGATAAATTCTGATATTTTTTTCTTCCTCAAATCAAGTTCTAGAAGACATTTTGTTTTCAAATAGACTTTGATGGCCACTGGATGTTCACCTTGTAAAAGGTGAGGTTAAAAATAATTAGATTTATTTTTATGTTGATTTGCATGGGATACATTTTCAAGTAAGATCCCTAGCCTTTTCTAGGTTTTATTTCTTTGAATAAAATATTATAATAATATTTCAGAAATTGTATAATATTTCTAAAAATTTGTTAATGTCTCTGCTGTCCATACATTTGAGGTTGTTTTGGCTGATGTTACAAAACAACATAATGTCATCTTATAATTTCAGTAATTAAAAAATTGTATAAATAACCAAATTTTTGTAAATCCAACCAATTTTAAAAAATGTCCTTGTCAAATGCACTGTTTTCACAATAAATTCTCTCATGTCTTTAACCATTACCATTTTAAGTCTTTTGTCACCCACAGATAGTTTTGGTTTTTACTCTAATGGGTCCCTAATAGTGCTTCAATAAGCTACAAGTCAAAGTGCTTCATCTGCAGCAGAGGGAATGTTTGTACGAGTGAAATGATGCCAGGTGCTCAGAGACACAAACTTCTGATGATGTTATTTAAATAATTTTGAGAGAATACCCCTGAAATGAGTCAGAATTTTTATAATTACAGTGGAGAAGATGGGTTCATGAGACAGCTAATCCATGATCAAACAGAAAATAGTTACATAGGGTTGAGTGAATTGATAAAGAATGGTTATAGATTTTTGTTTGGGATAATACTGTTTTAATATTCTATTTTCTGGATATAAGGAATACCTTTTGTCACTTTGTCTTAAGCAATCTGTGAATCATAACAACTTATTAGAGTATACATTTGTAAACAAAACCAAAACATTAATCTTTTGCTCTTTAGTTGATCCCTCCAGAATTCAGAAGCTCTTATTAAATAGTCCTATTTTCATAATTGTATAATTATTTGCATAGGTTCAATAAGAATCTGTCCTTTTTGTATCACATACAAAAAGCTGGAAATAATGGTTATTTAACAAGACTTCAACTGGAGTGTCATATTTGAGAAGGATACTGTGTATAAAATCAGACATGATGAGACAGTTTGAACAGACTTCTGTGGTTTTTATGGAACCAATACTTTCAAAGCTAGGGAAAACTTGTCTGTTACCTGGCTTATAGAGTCCCAAACCATACAGATGAATAAGGAAAGTTACTTCCCAATAAATCTAAGAATCAGGATTATTTGAAGGACTGAAGAAGACAAGTATTTGCACGTGAAATCTAGTGGTGAGTAATTGGCTTGGCATCCTTCCCAAAAAGCTTTAAAAAGTCTAATTTGAGATTCCTGAAGAAACTTTCAGCCAAACAACTCAAGTTTTGGGTGGTCATTTTCCAATTTTGTCACATCTGCCAAGTCTAATGAGACCACACTTATTTTATGATGGAGAATAATCTCACATTGACTATATTTGATTAAAAGAGGGGAGATGGTAGAAAGAGATTTTATATTTCAGTAGAAAACTATAGCACACTTATGTGGGTTATCAGATCCTGGTCCTTTTTATTGTCTTTGAGCCAGTTTTCTGGATGTGAGTTGCATGTTCTTGTTACATACCTGTAAGTTTATCACTTTTCTCTCTTTTTACATGCACAAGTGGTCAACTATTACTAAATTTAGAATATCAGACTTCTTTAGTATCTATGGCAACCCTGCAAACTAGTGTTATTTTTTCTCCCACCCTTTCACTTGACATCATTGAGAGCTAAAATTGACTTCCCATATTCTTGACTGTCCCATAAAATTGACTCTCCCATATTCAGTTGTTTCATATCTGTCCTTTCCCACCTGGGTCTGAAGGAGTCCTGTGAGTGAGTGCTAGATTACTGGATTTCACCACAGCAGATGGGGTCTGGATAGACTGTGTGTGGAGCTGCTGCCATGTGGCCCAATTATGAAGTTTATCAGAACTCCTACCTCTTCCATACTCTGATGCCAAAAATAACCAGGACCATCAAGAGTCTTACCATACCACTCTGATTCTATGCCATCCCCCCAACCATTCTGAGGGCAAATTGAGAAATTATCAGATTGTCAATGCCATCCTTAATCCACCAACAAAATACACATAAGCCCAGATTTTTGGCATCTTCTCAGCTGGCTGCCCTGTAGCCTCATAAATATGATGAACAGCCTACTCCAGCCACTAATTTTTCCTTTTTTAAAATAGGAATACAACCAAATACTTAATTGCTTGCATTACCCAGCAAATATTTTCTACTACTAAGTATCACCAGATGATTCAAGTTGTTATTCAACAATAGAAATCTGCTGAAATTAGATATCTAGACTAGTTTCCATAAGTTGTGCAGTAGGAAATTTGATTTTCCTTGAACGAAACAGGGATCTGACCCAGATATCCTCCTTCTCAGTAGAACTAAACTACACATAAGTTTCTTTTTACCTTTAGGTCTGGAGCCTCACTTTCACTTTACAAAACTTGCAATTGAAAAAGTTTCTGGCTCTTTGAGGTGTACACTTTTTAAATTAATTAAGTATATTAGTACATTTTAGATATACATAATGATCACATTCATTGTAATTTGTACCTATACATGATATATCTTGCTTCTTATTATTTTTCCCATTCCCTTCAACCCTTCTTCCCCTCCTTATTTCCAAAAGCTTTGTTTCCATTTTTCTTTCTTTTTTTTCTTTTTCCTTTCCTTCCTTAAGCGTTTATAGGTTTTATAACATAAGACTATCTAGTATGTCAAAAGTCTAAGAGCTTTCCCTTTGGCATGTAGTTACAAATATGGATAAGAGATCCACCTTTCTTGGTTCTGTGGGAGGTAGGCATCCAGCTGCAAAGAAGCCTTAATCTGAGTTTTAGAAATACCCCTGCTGCAAAGACACAAGAGTGTTCTTTTCCTTGGTCTAACATCAATTAGCAAATACACGTGGCCCCTGGCCTCCTTCCCCCATCCTGCATCTTAAAAACCTGTTCTCTGTTTCAGTGTAGCTGAGTGCAGACTATATGTTCATCTCCTTCTTTATCAGCAACAGCCTTAAATAAAATTTACCTTTCCTGTTTAATGTTGTCAATTTTTGTTCTGACAACATGAAAACCCATCAAACCTTCCTGTTTTCTTCAGATCTCCTTAGGTGTTATATCAGAGGGATAAATTACTTTGGACCTCTGTACCTAGAATTTAAAATTAAATAAGTGACAGACAAGATCTATTTTAACCCTAATTAAAAAATAAGTCTCAAAATGCTGATAAATATTTTCTAATTTAACCATGGATCCATATTACTAGAAAATAACAGGTTGACCATTATTTTTCAATATAAGCAAGCTTCTTTGTGATTTGGTCAAAATTAATTATTGTGCTTATACTGCCTTTTTCCTAAGTGTTGGAAACCTGAATATTACTCCCTTCTGCGTCAGCACCTACCTGAGTTCCTACAAGTCATATTAAAACTAAGGCTTTGATCATGCATGTGGAGACTTACCTGGGCTAGCTGGAAAGGCATAAATGTGAGCCCCAAGTTTCCTTTTTACTCTTTATTTGAATGCTTAAACTGGAGGTAAACACAAGACATCAGCTTACTGTGTACCACTAACAAAATTCAAGTAATAAAAGTGAAATGACAAGTGGAAGGATGCAAGAGACAGGAGCAGGAGGTTGAAGGACAATTTGCTTCAGCTTGGTTCAATTTGTAATTCTTTCAACTTTCCAATAAAAGTTTTATGGCCCTTTCCTTCAAAACCTTGGCGTAGTTGCTTTTTCTTGGGATTGAAGTCTAAACTGAATAGACTGTGTCATGAATAAAATGTGAACAATTTTCTTTGAGAATTTTTTGGGAAGACTCCTATTACAATATTTATTTCCTGTTTTCAATGTTTTATGCTACTCTTCAATATTAAACTTTCTATCCAAAGTTATAACCCTTTTTTTTGTTTGCTCTAGGCCATCTTCAGATTTTCCATGTTTTCATTAGTTATATTAATTGAATCCTGAAATTTAAAACACGTTTTTCTTAAATGTTATCTAGCATGAATGTGAATGTAGTATTTGCAGAGGTTTTCAAAAGGATGATCACATAATCGATGCTTTATGGGTGCGTTTCAGCACACACAGACCATGCATGCCATTCTGATAAGACAGAAAGTTGCGGTGATTTATTCCCCAGAGGCTGGAAATCTTCACAGAATTCAGCAATTACAGAAAGAACCTTAAGAATTCTGGGTTGTTTTGCGGCTTTATTTCTTAAACTACACAAACTATTTCATCAATTATTTGTTACTTCTTTACAATAATTTCCTTCTTTATAGCCAACTGACTGGTCTGATAATTTCTTCCTTCCCTCCCTCCTTCCTTTGTTCCTTCCTTCCTTTTTTCCCCCCTTTCTGTTTTTTGAGAAAGGACCACTATGTAGTTCAGCTGGACTTGAACTCACTATGTAGCTCATGCTGGCCTCCTGCCTCAACTTTCCAAGATCCCTCCTGGGATTACAGGCATATGCCACCACACCTTGACTGATAATTCATTAGGTATTACATTTCAATGATTTTTTAATGGTTTACATACCAAAAAGTAAACCTACACATTTCCACTTTCATATAATGGATGTGTTTCCAAAAAATATTTTTAATGTATCTGTTTTTAAAAAAAATCTATAAAAAGCACAGAATCAAATGATTTTTATTGATAAATAAATGTCTTACTTTCTTATAATACATCCTTATACCCTGATGTGATGGTATTCTAAAGAATACATGTGTGGAATTAATGAATTAGATATAATTAGATATATTCAGTCAAATTAGATATATTCAGTCAAAACCCAGAAATGCTTCAGGCACCTTTTATCATTAAGATACTTTTTAAAAATACATAATTTAAGTTCAAAATTATGTCACAACACAGTGTCCCAGCTGAAGTATTAAAGAGAGGAAATACATACTGAATTTGTTTGCTACAGTGATTGAATTTTCAAGGTGTCTGCACTTTATTGGGTAACAGATCCAAAATCGGATCTTCAGCTTTGTATATTTGGTAGCTCAATTTTATCAATTGCATGTATGGGCTGTAACAATGAGTCACATAATAAAACTCAGGACACCATTTCATATAATGCAACATTTCCAAAATGTTTATCTGTGATAAAAATTTCTTTGTTGAAGAACCAGTCAGCTTTCATCAATTGTGATTTTTCAGGAGGAAAAACAGTGTGCAACTTGAAAAACTGCATATCAAAATAGGGAAAGGCCAGACCACATATGAAAATAAATTACTAATCCACAACCTCTGCATAACCCACCTGGGAAGACAAATCACAACCTTTATAGAAAATGGCCTAGTACTCTTATTAGTAAAACAGAAAAGCAAAGAAACTATGCAACTTTTGGAAACATTTGAGTGTTAAGGAAGACACTAATGTAATAGCAGATTTTTCTTCTTGTTTGTCAATGAAATTAAACCTGAAATCAGAGACACGATTATAAAACAGAAATGAGAATGGGAACTAGTCTTTTACTTGAAGTGCAAAACCTGCAGAAACATTTTGAAAGGTCTCTAGAGCAAATCAAGAAAGTTTTCTCCAAATAAGCTTATGTCAAATAGATCCAAAAGTTTGGTGGCCCTCTTCTTAATGTTAGACTATCCATAACAAGGGATCTTGTAAATAGTATAAAATTTTAATAAAATAGGAAAAAGAATGGGTCCATCTTATAAAATAAAACAAAGACTAAGAACAATTCCTTGAATGACCAGTGAAGATGTTCTTAGAAGGGAAAACTTCTGAAACATTCAAGTTAAATTAACTATAGATCAAATTCACCAATACATGATAAAGTGTTACTTTTTCTATATCAAATTCTGGCACTTTGTTCAGTTGCTTCCTCAGAGTAAACATACCAGTGATAGGTGTTTCAAACAACATGCAGAATTTCCCTTCTCCTAGTCCTTAACTGTAACCCTTGGGCTTTGACTGACAGGGATTTCTTTCTCTGTGTGACAGTACTCCTGGAAATTTAGTAGAGACTTTGTGAATGGAATTGTAACATTAAGTGCAAAAAAGAAAGGCTATTCATGAAGTTTGAAAGGACTCTTTGCTCCTGGGTGGCATCTTAAATTTTATTCTCTTTCTTTAGGGTTATATTTGCTACCTTGTGTCCTTTGCATTTCCATATATATTTTGGAATGAGGTTGTCAATTTCTATTAAAAAGCTCCTACTTGGATTATATTGAATCCATAGATTGATTTGGGAATTACTGATATCTTTTCACTACTAAGTCTCTCAATTCATGCTATTTTTCTAGGTCTTTCTGAAGTTTACATTTTTTTCCTATTTAGCTCTGTCTTCAACAAATTCCTCTTATTTTCTTTTTCTTGATTGATTTTTATATCTATCTTCCACAGTTTTGAAGCTGATCAATAAATAGTACCAAACAAATGATTGACCTATTGACTTCAACATTTTCTGGTAGAATGATTTGGTAGGTTGTTTTGTTGTGGAATTCCAATATCCAGTATCTTTAGGTTTTTCTCTTTACTGAGACGTTTTCTTAAGTATAAGTCTTTTATATTTTCTTTGAAAGTAAAGTACTGTCTTTTAGAGTTCTGAAAAATGCACAAGAGCAGGAAGTTGGGATCTCATTAGACAACCTATATAAGGTAATATAACTCACCTATTTTTATAATTGTACCCATGCCTTTTACTTTACCTTACATTCCCTATTCTGCATATCCTGCTATTTTACTTTCTCCCATTCAGAAGTATCATGAATAGTGTAGAATCACTTGCCAAGAAACATGTTATGGTGAGAGGGCTTAGGAATAACCTTAATATATTTTTATCAAATCATTAATTTAGCATTTCCTTTGACCTCTATTTCAGAGGCACTTGGTGCAGCCAGTATCCAAGCCTTTGAATACATGCAATAAAAATCACATTGTTCTCAGTTGTCATGATTAATGGCTTAGTACTCAGCTGTGTGTTCTGCTAAATTGTTTCCCATTTATCCATCTACTGTTCAGCTTACAAAATTTTGTATGTGTTTTCTTTCTTTTTCTGTTCTTAGTGTCCTTATTGGTTATTTTTAACCCCTCCTTAAAATTCTTACTGTAGATTTAACTGGATTTGAAATGGAGTGGAATTTGATGTCTTCATTCAATCTGCCATTTTTATTTGAAATGTATATCCCTGTTTTCAGGAAGTCTCCTAAGGCTTCTTACTGAGCAGTATTTCATATGAGCATAATGCAGCATTCTTAAAAATACAACTATGTTCTAAAAGTGTGTGATACATCATCCATTGTGTAATGATTCTTATTCCACAATGAAAGGAACAATCTTTGACACTTTTGTAAAATTTCAGATATATTATATCTTATATTTTTCCCAGCACCGCTATATATGTATATTTGTTTTGTTTTTATTTGTGATGTTAGCATTATTTGGGATTATGCAGAAAAACATTTCAAGGGTTACTTAAGTTTGAACAGTATTAAAAGTAGACAACATTATGTCAAAAGTAGTGATTGATCAAATTCAGTATTCATGTTTACACCCATCAAAAGTAAATCACACTGAGCTTTAATTCTTCCCATAGTGATGTCATGCTGTTCTACAGTTGTATTTTTCTATAAGGTAATTTATTTTGTTTGTTTAGTACAAAATTGATATCATATTTACATAAGTGAAATCTTCTTTCTTACTTTTTAATTAGCAGTTCTCTATCCATATCCCTTACTCTAGTCTTTTGCTTAGAATCATCACATACTAGAGTTATAGAAAGATTTCTTTTCTAACAAATGATGATATAGAGGTCCAAATCTATGATGTGACATGAGCCAGGTTAGGTGTTTAGTTGCTGAGGAACATGGTACTCTGGGTTTTCTTAGTTTAGGACTTTATTTTTATATTTTTATCAAATCCATCTCCTTAACTCAGTCTCATGAGAGATTTGTGCACTTAATTTTGAATTGCCATCTCTATGAGGAAGGATACATGCAGTGTATAAAAGATTTGGCCTGGGAGATTGAACTCATTCACTCAAGAAATCATTCACATTATTTATTTGCCTGCTAAATACTTTTCTACATAATGTGGCAATAGAAATGAACACAATAGCCAAGATCCCTAAGGAATGCCTACTTAAATAGTTAGAAAGTATATAAGTGACAAATAGGCAAAGTTATTTTACATGATAATAAGATATAAGATGAGGAAGAAAGGTCTGAATAGTGTATTGGTTGCTTTAGGCATCATCTACCTCACTCCCTCCTCTTCTATCAGAATGGAAGCATTAATCCTTTCAAATCCTTCTAGAAGTCCTATCTGTTCACAGACCTTGGAATATGTCCAGAGTTGAAAAAACTATCTCTTCCTAAATTACACCCTTTTCCCAGAGCAGTTTGCATCCAATGGCTTGAAATTATAGGATTATAGAGACTAAAAAGAGCTTGACCCAATGCAAGGCTATTCTTACTTGAGAACTCTTTATAGGATTGTTGAGGCCTTTGTTGCAACTGCACTGTAGTTCAACTTCTTTATCTAAATCTGTTTATTTTACATCTCCCCAGGAATTGACCCCAAGTACTTCCAATATACTTTGTGCACACAGATGTCTATCTCAAATTCCATTTCCCAGGAAACTTGACCTCCACAAATGGGAACCATTCTTTCATGAGTGAGGAAGAAACACATAGCTAGGAGTAACTGTGAATATAAATGCTCTGAGATAGGGATGAGCTTGGAATACCTGAAGCATGCTATGTGAGAGCTGGGTCAGAGTGATAGGAAGGAATCTGAACACAGGGTCACTTAGACCAAGGAATGGAGTCTGGATCTTATTTTAAATATGAAAGAAAGGATTTAAAGCACTCTAATAAAAATAATGCATCTCGGGCTGGGGATTTGGCTTAGTGGTTTCGCCGCCTGCTGCGCAAGCGCAAGGACCCGAGTTCGATCCCTGGTACCAAAAGCAAAAACAAAAACAAAAACAACAACAACAACAACAACAAAAATAATGCATCAATTAAAGGACTAAAAGTCTCAGTTTCAAGTGGAAAATAGAGAGAATATAAAAATCAAGAAGGCCATGTAGGCAGCAATTATAAAAACCAAGAAGAAATATGTTATTGGATGGATTGGGATGGTAGTGTTGGACATACAGATGTGAACAAATTCAGAAAGCATGTTAGAGATAAACTCTATAGGATTCACTGGTGGATTAAATGTAGAAGACATTTCGAGATTTTAGTCCTTATAATGTGTAGATGGTGCTTCCATTCATCAAGATGGAACAGATGAGAAAGAGAAATGGGAAGGGGTATTTAATCATCTATTTCAGACATTAGATTTGAAGTGCATTATGGTGTTTAGAGGTACGAATATGGAACTTGGAGGAAATATATATATTTCCCATCAAATTCTTTTCCTTCCTCACTTGCCTCCCCATAGATATATATCTCTTTTTATCTATGTATCTATATCTATATCTATCTCTCTATGGGTCTATGCATTTATTTGGAATTAGAGTTACTAGCTGGGAGGAGATTCCCTAGAGAACACGACACAAATGAAGAGTTAAACTATGACCTATCCTCCTGACCCCAATATGTTGAAGTTAATCTGATGCAAATGAACCAAGAAAGAAGACTAAGAATGAGGAAATTAGATAGTAAAACACCTTGGAAAAATAGTTTCTCATAATCCCAAGGGCCCCTCAAATGGATACAATAAAAAAGTGACCACTTGTGTTAAGTGTTGCATATAATGCAAGTAAGATGAAAGCAGGAAATGACCAATGAGATTTATCAACAAGGAGCATTTTGACAATCATAGAATGTGGGAGATGAAAATCGAGTTGGGACAGGTTGAAAAAAGAAAAAGAAATTTTGGATAAAGTGACCATAGAGTCTTAAGAAATTTGTTGTGAGAGGCAGAGAATTGGACCACAGTGAAATAGACATGAAAGTTCTACACTGAGAATGCTACAAGAGAGCAGAGAAATTTATGTGATAAAGCTAGAGAGAACGTTTTAGAAATTAGGTTTTTGATAGGGAAAGAGAAGGAAATGATTCCAATTACATAAGGTACAATTAGGAAGAGAAAGGCAGAAAGTATGGGTACAGGTGCAGAAAGAATGATAAATCTTTTGAATGGAAGATGATGGAGCTCCCATTTGATATTTTATATTTACACTTGGAAATATTGAAATGAAATCATAAGCTGGGTTGAGTGAGGAGTAGGTCTTACAAGTTTGAGCATAGAGAGTATGATGTGGTTACTTAATAGGATTGAGTAATCATTTGTGTTTCTAAATCTGCAATGAAACCAGTAAGTTTCTTTGTGTAATTTTATCCACATTAATCATTAATCAGGTGTAGGCATGGAGAGAACAGATTGGTGGGTTCAGTCAGGAGTGAGATAATATAAATCAAAGGCAGAGAAGAGAAAAAAACACAGAACTACAGTGAAAGCATTTGCAAAGATCCATTAAAACAGTAAAATTTGAAACCTAGGTTCATAAGGAGAAAAGTCTACATGCAGAAGGTATGAATAGTGAAAAAGTTATAGGATCAATTAACATCTCGATGAGAAAATAAGTTGATGCTTTTGGGTTAAATAAGAGAACTAAAATGATAAGAACTACAAAATTCTACTGCTTAAATAAATATATAATCAAAGATATGGCCATGGGAGTGAATCCTCGAGGTGTGAATTAAGTAGGAAAATGATATTGACTGAGAGGAAATTAAAAGAAACTAAATTAGATGTTGGACAAGCTATCCTTGTAAATATTGAAGTTACTAAGCAGAAAAATAGAAGAGAGTAAAAAGAATCAGTCAAGTACTAAAAATTCATCACTGATTGAAAAGTAGGAGCAGGAGGTTAGTGGCATTAGCTGTTGGCAGACTTATGTAATACACTTCAAGTGAATTATGTTTTAAAGTGTGCTGGAGAATAAATGGTTTTGACATAGCAAGAAGAGCAAAGCATGTAAATATCCTAACCTCATACCTTTAAAACTGTAGAGAATGAGGGGAAGATAGTCTTATCTTCAGAGAGATAAGAGGAAGGTCATATCCACAGGAAGAATTCTGGTTACAATTAGCTTAAATCAATGTATTTGCCATTTGGAGAGGTCGAAATAACAGAATTACCCAACAATACTTTTTGGTTTGCAGAGGGACAAAGAAAGGACTCAGAAAGCTTTGATGTCAGAGATTTGTTTTGACAAGAGACATGCACAACTGTACAGAGATAAAAGTTTGAGTATTGATGGATAACCTGAAATGTTTAATCAGATGCTTATGGTTCTCCACATGATGGTTTAACAGTCATATATGGTATTTGAAGGTAGGGTTAAAGTAAACATTGTGGAAAACTATCTAGATGAAAGAGAAATTTGAAGAACTAGAAAAATACATTAGGGTACCAAGTGTTTTGAGCTTAGTATGAATTACATATTCATTCATTTGGGATTGCAAATGGTACTTTGCCTTCTAAATTTATGAACTCCTAATATTATGAAATGCTTTTTTTGAATTTTTTCCCTTTTTTTCATTCTGTTCCTATTGTTTTACATGCTTATATGGACCAGTTAATCAACTAGCCTCCAATATAATGTGAAATTAATAGATTAATAGAGATTAACTAGAGATTAATACTCATTTCATTAGAGAGTAACACAGGACATGAAATAGATCCACTAGAAATTCTAAGAGTTATAAAACATTAGGAAGACTTGATCAAGGAGAAACTCTCTCTTTGTACTTTATAAAATGAGGAGCTCTAAAAACTAAGTGTAAAAACTTGATTCTAGATTAGATAACAGTCATTTTTCCAACTCTGCATATAGGCACACTAGGAGAAATTATGTGTCAATACATAAGTTATTGGTTTTTAGTTATATTTACTCATATAATTTGTCACAGAATTTAGGGTTCATAACTTCAAATAGGTATGCCATCCATCATGCAGGAACATTTTTAATCCTCAGAAAAAAATCTAAATTTTGAAAACGCAAAATAAAAATGTATATATTCATTTAGCATATTAGAAACTTATGAAATAGCAGGTCCATATTATAAATATTACTATTTATAAATTTATGAGGTAGAGACAGAGAGGAAGTTTATTGACTGGTTCACTTCCTTAAAGATTTTTGTTAATTTAATAAAAATGTTTACTGAGTCATAATGATACCATCAAAATACATTTCCTTATGGTGGGTTATGTTCTCTACGATTCCCACATTATTTAGTAATGCAAAGTATTAATCAAATGCTTGTTAGTAGAAGGTACTGGGCTAGGGATTGAGATGTGTAGTGTCTCCTTCATGTGTTCACATTCTTGTAGGAAAGAAGATAATAGGCAGATAACAGTTATTGAATCTGTATGTCAGGCCCTCATTATCTGATTTAGACTTCACACTAATGAAATAAATATTATTATATCATTGCCTTTTTTCAGGCAAAGTGGAAAGGTTTATAAGGAGATTATGAAAGTTTTAGAATGTATCCTTGTGCTTGATTTTGTGAAAGTCAGGCAGACACCATGAAGCCTCTCAGGAATGTGCCACTTACCCAACACAACATAGTTTTGTAGAGCAAATATAACTTCAGCTTTATGGGAATTAATCAGCTATTTCCTTAATATGTATTGCAGTAAAAATAAAGATCACTTTGGGCCAGGGATTTAGCTCAGTGGTTCTGCCGCTTGCCTTGGAAGCACAAGGACCTGAGTTTGATCCCCAGTACAAAAAAAAAAAAAAATCACTAATGTCAGCCAAAGGCATGGTTGGAAAAATTTTTGAACAATTTCACAATTGAATAAAGGACCTAAGTGTACATTGTAAATATTTCCTCCAAAAATTATATTTTTGCTCTATCTTGAAGCAATCTAGATCCAGGTTGTTCTTTAAATGATCTTCTCTGCTAATCACATAGCAAGCCACATCCTATCTTTAAGAACACTTTTTTATAGCAGTACAATTAATAATAGCTAAATTCTGGAAGCAGCCTATATACCCATCAATGGATGAATGGATAAAGAAAATGTGGTATTTATACATGGTGGAGTACTATTTGCCATAAAGAAACTCAAGTCATTTGTAGAAAAAAGGATGCAACTTGAAACCATAATGTTAAGTGGAATAAATGAGACACACAAGCTTAGTTATGGCATGGTTTCTCTTATGTGAGAAACCCAAATTATAAATGAAGAGCAAAATAAAAGATAGACAGTAGGAAATAAAGAGATAGATTTTTTTCAAATAGGAAGGAGATCAGGAGATGGAGGGAGGTGGGGAGAGGGAAAAGAGATATGAAAAGGAATTAAGATGTGTTATGTACATGAACTAACTCCACACAAGGAATGTAAACATTGTGTTCTGCACACATGTACGAATTTAAAAAAATACAGAGTAACTTTTTTTTCTTGTAGGAGAATTGAGATAGCTATTCCAGGAATGAGAAACTTAGCCGTATTTAGTTTTATATTATAATGTTGAATTCAAGTTAAATAATTACGTTTGACATACGGTTTCTCAACTCTCCACCAAAATGGTAAATGCAGCCTTTAGCCACTAAGACATTCAGGAAGACTTTTAAAAATCTATTTTTCTTAATGAAATTTTACCTTTTTTGATAGTTCATAATAATCAAAGATCAGGGATGGAGTTTCCTATTTTAATAACTGTCTTTAATAAACCTATAATTTATACATAAAAATAAAGAAAAAAAGCTCTAATGTCTTAGAAACATTTGTAGTTAAAAAGTTGATTGGCTAATGAGAAGCTGGTGTGGACCAGAGCATCTTGGCTGTGGGCAGGTCCAGCTAGGGCCCCACCCTGCCCCCCGGCCTCTTGGGCCCACAGGCCCCAGTCAAAGTCTCACCTGGAAAAGAGCTGCAGAGGAGCACAAGCAACAGCCAGAGGCCTGCCTTGATACCATTGGTGAGTGTGTACAGACCCTAGCCAGAAGTGAGCCCAGACACCAGTGACTGGGGTGCACAGCCCCAGCCAAAGGCCCTCCCAGACAATAGCTACATAGGTGAGCAGGCCCTAGCCAGAGGCATGCCTAGATATTATCCAAAGTGTGCACAGGCTCCAGCCAGAACCCTGGCCAGACAATAGGACAGCACAGGGATCCAGGAGGCCACCACTCTGAACCCAGGAATTGGTACAGTGGTGAGCCACAGAGAAAAGGCCACTCAGTGGGTTTGCTGAGAATTGAAGGCCACTGAATGAGCAAAAAGTTGCCTCAACAAAGGTACAGGAGGCTGCATCTGTTGAAATGAGAAGACATGTAAACAAGTCTCAAAGCCAGACTTCAAGATCACCTGAGGCATCCCCAAAGGTCAACGAGATGGAACAATCTGATATTCAACCACTTGGAGTCCCTGAACTGGCAAAAAAAGAGGATCTGGAAAAAATGAAATCAGAAATAATTTCTCACATAACAACAGAGATTGTGTCCGTAGTGCAAGATATGATTAAAAAATGTAGAGCAGATACAGTTAAAGAAAAATAGAGGAGCTGAGAAACATGATGGAATCGCAACATAGGAAACAAATGAAATCCTTAAAACAGATGCAAACAGATTTTCAGGAGATTAAAATCTCTATTGAAAGTTTGTGCAGAATGAGCCAATGTGAGGACAGAATTTCAAATATAGAAGATAGGACTGCAATTAGTAACCAGGAAAAGAAAAATTTCTTAAAAATAGTAAGGGATGACAGAAATCAATACAGCAGCTGCTAGATGATGCAAAGAAGAAAAACATAAGACTGATCAGAGTCAATGAAGAAGCAGGAGAGAGTGCAGATGACATAAAAAAAAAAAAAAAAACTGTTCACAGAATTGATGGCAGAAAACTCTCCAAGCAGGGGAAAAGAACTTGACATACAGATAAGTGAGGCATATAGGCCTCCAAATACCCTTGATCAAAAAAAATCTACACATAGGGATATAATAGCTAAGATTCCAGAAAGCCAACAAAAGAACAAAATTCTACCAACAATTAGAGAAAAGAAACAAATCACATACAAAGGAAAGCCCATCAGAATCACAGTAGACTTCTCAGCACAAACCCACAAGGCAAAGCTTGGAGCAACTTATTCGAAGCCCTAAAGGAAAACAACCTGCAACCCAGATTGATGTACCCTGCAAAACTATCTTTCAAAATTGATGGAGAAATAAGATACTTTCATGACAAAAAGTACCGTAGAGACTTCATGAATACCAAACCAGCACCCCCCAAAATTTTAAACAGTGTCCTAGGAAAAGACAATGAGGATCACAATCCCAGAAAGCCCAGCAGAATGAATCCATCAGACAGAACAAGAAATTAAATGCAAAGGGGGAGAAACCAACAAAAAGAAAAAGTCATGACAAGGACAAGTCAATACATATCAGTTATAACCATCAATGTTAATTGTCACAATTCACTAATCAAAAGAAATAGACTGCCAGAATGGGTCAAGAAACAAAATCCAACAATATGCTGCATGCAAAAAACACACAAATTCAAAAAGAAACTCATAGACTGAAAATTAAATGATGGAAAACAATACTGTATGTGACAGGAGCCAAAAGAAAAACAAAAAGCAGGAGTAGCTATTCTCTTTGTAAATCAAATCCATTTCAAACCAACACTGATTAAGAGGGACAAAGAAGGACCCTGCATCCTTGTAAAGGGAACAATCCAAGAGGAAGAGATGACAATCATAAATATTTATGCACCAAATACTAGTGTGCCCAATGATATAATACAAATACTAATGGAAATGAAAAATCAAATCAGCATTAACATAGTAGTAGTGGGGAAACTCAATACCCCACTGTGACAAATAGATAGATCAGAAATAAACAACAAAATACTAGAACTCAATCAAACACTTGAACAAATAAACTTAACAGATGTTTACAGAGTGTTCCACCCCACAAAATCAGAATATACATTCTTTTCAGCTGCACACGGGTCATTCTCCAAAATAGACCACTGTAGAAATCAGTATAGAGATACCTCAAAGAAATAAGGTTGGAAGTCCCATTTGACCCAGATATTCCCCTGCTGGTTATCTTCCCAAAAGAATTGAAAAAATCATACCACAGTGATATATGTGTACCCATGTTCATAGGAGCACAGTTTATAATAGCAAAAACTTGGAAACAGCCCAATTGCCCATCAACTGGAGATCAGAATAAGAAAATGTGTTTTGAAATAAAATGGAGTACTACTCAGCCATAAAGAATGACAAATTAAAGACATTTAAAGCTAAATGGATGCACATTGAGGTGATACTCTTAAGTGAAATAAATAGGACACGCAGGTATAAATACCAAATAGTTTCTCTTGTGTGAGAAACTGAAAGTGTAAATAAGGATTAAAATGCCAAATAGTTTCTCTAGTATGAGAAACTGAGAGTGTAAATAAGGATTAAAAGAATTAATAACTAATAACTGATACTTTGAAATAGGAAAAGGTCCAAAGGGGTAGGGGTGGTGGGAGGAGATGGGGAAAGGAAAGAATGGAAAGGAAAAACTATGAGAAAAGAAAAAAAAAATGGAAATGAAGTCTATGTAAATAGGGAAGGATGGAGGTGTGAAGGGCGCACAGTTAATGGGGAAAAAATAAGAACCAAGATGCAACATGTACAGGTATAAGCACCCAGTGATAAATGTAAATGTATTGTATACCTAAAATGTACCAATAAAAGAATTTAAGCAAAAAAATAAAAATAAAAATGTTGACAAAGGAAAAATAAAAGGTATTATAGATAATTTGAAATAGGAAGAAAAGGGCCAAAGTGGAAGGGGAAGTGGTAGAGGTAGGGGAAAGAAAAGAAGGGAATGGAATTAATATGAGAAAATGAAAAAATGGAAAGAATGTCTTTGTAAATAGGGAGGGATGGAGGGGTTGAAGGGAGGGCAGGGGAATGGGGAAAAAATATGAACCAGGATATATTTTGAACCAGGATATATTTTGCAAAGGTACAAATTTCCAATGATGAATGTCATTATATTGTATATCTAAAATGTACCAATAAAACAAAATTATTTTTAAAAGTTAATTGGCTGATTGTTTAAATAGGTGAAAAAATTATATAATTATTCTATTTTCCCCATCTATAAAACTTTTAATTTAAGGCAAGCTTCCCAAAATTTATAATATATTAAACTTCTAATGTTAAAATACTAAATTCCTTAACTTTAGGTTTTAAATAAAGAAGTGGATCCCCCCAATATATTTTAAAATAGCTATCAATATTTAGAAATCCTTGTAAAGAACTGATCTAGAAGTAGGGTGGGCAAAGCTGGCTGGGGAAATGAGCTGGACCTGTCAATTACAAGATCCCAGGACAGCCTCAGGACCCCGGATGTAGAATTTCCTACAGGCTCCCAGGAGATGTGGAAGGCCTGAAAGAACTGAGATGCCAAGGGGAGCCTGCTATTGTGACTACCCACCATAGCCAACATTGCGTTTGCCAGAGGCAGTCTGTACTTCTATTTTTGCTTTTATCTTCTTTTTCTCACATTCCACCCAAGTTTGCTCCATAGAGCTGGTTTCTCCCATACCCATTACCCTTCACTTTTCAAATAAGCTTTGGCATGGTTTTTAGCTGTCCTTGTCTAATTCTTTTTTCAAGGCAAGAAAAACCTGTAATACTTTTAATTGGTGAGCTAGTTCTAAAGGAACTACCAGATAAGAAAACTAATCTATGAACAATGATGTAAAGTAATTCTAACGTAAAACATTTTTCTAAAAATATGCCAACATAATAGTTTACTTATAGTTATATAAACATGGTTGAATTTTGCTTTTAAGTTTAATGTGTGGGAATTTAATTAAGCAAGCATTTTCAGAATTATTTGACCTGTGGACTAGTCTTACATTTAAATGTGTGTGTGTAGTAGCTTCTTCTAAATGAATAACAAGATAAATTAATTTTAAGAAATTTTACCCTATATTGATATATTGAACTTTTAGACAGAAAATATTATGGGTTTTTCTCATAAAAAGAGAAGCACATTTTAAATTTAACAATCTTTTTTTTTTAAATCTGTATCACCTGGAAGAGTATTAATAAAATACTTATAGTAAAGTAACTTTCAACAAAATAATATTTTATTTTAAAAGCAAAACTTAAATGCTGCTTTAAATTATTCTTTTAGTATCCAAAGAAGAGCTTTCCAAATTTTGGTAAGTAATATGATATATGGCGGGTGTAGAGAGCCTCTGGGATATTTAAAAAATCAACGCACACAAAAGTATTTAGGAATTACTATTCATAGTCTCATTAAAATGTGTCACCTACTGGCTGTTAAATATATGGGAAGGTTTAGGAGATTCCACCCTAGTCACATATGGACAGTCCATTGACATGTGATTTATGTAGAACCTATGTCAGCATTTAAATGATCCTTAGGTAACATTATTAATACCCGGAAGGAACACCTTGGGGAAAAGGCAGATATGCACATACAGTTTTAAAAGAGCAAATTCAAATATAGGCAGCTCAGTCATGGTTTCCTAACTTATTATCAGGTCACATGTGTATCACTTTGAATTGATTAAGTGACAAATAAAGACTAGTTATTTAAAAGCTAGAAACTACTTTATAAACCTGGAAGTTAAGTCTCTTCTTTTCACTTGTGGAATCCACAAAGAAGTCTCCAGAAAATAAATTAAGAAGGGATATGGACAAAACCAATAGAATCTATGAGTTTATTTCTTAAGAATTAGTTTGTGTGATGTTTCTGCCTTAGGGTTTTGGTGCCAAATAATCCAACTTTTCTCTATTTTTGTATTATGTGCTGTAATTATTTGGGTGGTTATATCATAAATACATACTAAAAGTAGAAACTTGGGGAATTAAAGGAAAATTTAAACAAATGAATTATATGCATTGAATGCTATTAATATAACAGTTAACAATTACTTTAACCCAGAGACAGTATGACATTTTTGCTCACTAAAGATCCACTTAAAAGTCATGCCTCTGTGGTGGCAGCATTTTAATGACAAGCTATTCTCCCTGTTTTTTTTTTTTTTTTCTAGATATAACCCAAGGTAAAGAGAAGCTGACAGGTAAACAGAGAAGCTGAGTCCCAGGTAAAATGTATTATTCAACATTGAACTAGTTAGGGGTCACAGCAAAAGAATTCCATGTTTTCTTTTCAATCTATAAGTACATCCTATCTAACTGGAAAAGTTTTTTTCTCCGAATGATTTTGGATTTCTTCATTCTTTCTCTACTAAGAAGTACTGAAGTGTGTCTCATGGATACTTCTTTTACCACCCTGGGTCCATGTAAATTATCTAATATTTCCATAGAATCACTAGGAACTCTGTTTCAGTGAAATGCTTTGGATGTCAGATGGTACTGTATGTGACATTCCAAAACTTGGCAAGAAACTTTACACCAAGGAAAGTTATAAGAAAACTGAAGAGGAAGTTCAAGGATTGCTTTTGAATACAATGATAGTTTAAGGGATGAATTTTCTAAGATCAAATATTCTTTTTTATAATGAGATTCAGTGTTTTTTAAAAAAATGTAGTAAATCAAAGGGAGCAGACTTTTCTGAATATGATTATGGCAGTTTTTTTTCTGCTTTGGCTCAAGTGAACATAGATGGGGGATAGTTTTGGAAAGAAAAATAGCAGAAATATTTTTTTTCTTTCTTTTTTTTCATACTGGGGATCCAACTCTGGTCCTTGCGCTTGCTCAGCAGGCGGCGAAACCACTGAGCTAAATCCCCAGCCCAATATTTGTTCTCTTAATACTTGCCTTCTTTTCTGCCTAGGAATTCTACTCTCATTTTATTATCCTATCTTTCTACTATAATATGAATAGAGATAGAATCTAGTAAACTCATTTATGTTTATTCATTTATCTACTGGTTATATGTGAATACGATTTTCCATATTATATATTGAATTAATATGGAATTTGCATGTGAGGTCTTTTAACCCTACTTATAAAATGAAATTTTATGTACTTAGTAACGTTAATTAGCAGATAAGGTGCTATTTGGAAAAATGAGACAGATAGGGATTCTAATGTCACATATGGTTTGTTTACACATCCTCCTCTAAAGTAAAAAAATCTTGTTTTTCAGGGTTTTTCCACTTTGTCCATGATTTACAGGCCCATTATTGGGCTATTACACTGTAAGTTCACTTGTGGGACTAGGCAGGGAAAGATGCTTGACTTTCTGGAATGTTCTATGAGGACAAAAATCTCACATGACTGTAATACTTCTCCCGAGAAGCCTCATCACTCTACGTATCCAGGCTTAGTTATTATGCCATCCCTGGAATCTGATGTATACAAGTCTTCTGAAACTTTCCCCATCTCACAAGTTCCAAGATACATATTTGACACCTTTGTCAAAAGACATATATTTCAACCTCCTACCCCCGTAGCCTAATGCATAAGCCTATTTTTCTATTGGATTTAAAGTCTCTCCGTGAATCCAATGGTTTCCTACAGTTCTTGGGTTGTGATGCATCTCTCTTCTATTGTTGCTGCACTGTGGTGTGGTGTTTAAGGTTGCAGACTTTGGGGACAGGCTGGGGATATAGTAAACATGAAATAATGTTGATCTACTGTGTCATACTTTTACACTGTTTAACTACCTTGGATGTGAGAGATGATGTATGTTATTTATTTTGTCATTAAAGTTTGTAATCATTTCTCCTAAACCACTACCATCTAGCTAGGGAGGGAAAAAATCCAATTCATAAAGTGGTGCAAGCTTAATCAGATTTAATCATATTAAAAGGTAACATTAGGTAATAGTATTGAGAGAATTCTAGCTAAAAATTCTTAAATTCCTTCAGAGTTGCTGTCAACATCCTTAAATGACGATTTTCAAAAGGGAGAAAAGAATCTGAGTCCTGGTTATGACTTTTACAGCCTTCTCCCTTTCCTGGAGGGTTAGGCTGTCCTTTGGGCAACCACCACCCTAGTCTTGGTCTGGGCTCTCCTATTTGGTCAGGGCTTTGTAGTCATTCCTCTTCAGCCACAGTCTCTGTTCCCATCAGTCTGGCTTTGGCCCAACTTGCCAAGCAGTCTGGTAACCTACAGTGTACCTCACCTCAACACAGCGGCACTCTGGCTCAGCCAGAACCTCCGATGCCTCCGTGTTACAGGTGAAGTCAGGACCTGTTTCTCCTGGCCTCTTCATTCCAAGCTGATGTGGTGGGGATAGTCCCATCCTATGACAGGAACTTCTTTTGCCAGTACTCTAAAGAGTTTGTGTGTGTGTGTGTGTGTGTGTGTGTGTGTGTATGTGTGTTGGAAGATTAAGAACTCCCTTTGGAAGATTAAGAACTCCCTTACTTTTGTCATACCCTTTCTTATTTAAAACACCCCCCCACCAAAATTTGCATAATGGGAAGATGAGCCAGGAGTACCTTTTCTTTCTGTTTTCATTTATTTCATTTCCATTTATTCATTTTTCTCTCTCTCTTTTTTATCACAATTGAAAGAATGATCATTTTTCCCATTTCTTTACTTGGCTTGACTATGTTCTATTCCTTCTGAAATGCTAAAGCAAGAATTCCTAATTATTTCATAGCAGACTGGCTTATTTACAAAATCTTATTTTTGAATGGTAGAAGAAAAATGGTACTATCGTTTTTCACTTTGTATTCCTTCTTTAACAGATCCTAATCACTCAGATGAATGCATACTTCTTTTGCTCATGAGCTCATAAAGGCAAAATTTAAAAAATACTGGTAATTTTTAAAAACATATTCCCATTCCATTGCAACTGTGATCCTGACCCTGAGGCACTCCACTTTATACTCCTCTAGCTTTCCTTTTCAGCTGATGAAATGGAACACTTTTATCTTTGGCATTATAGCAGTGTAGAAACAAGCAGAGTGGCTTTTAGGGAAGCCTTTGTCTAAGAGAATTGAAATCTAGATAAATATTCTGTTTCTGTAATCCAAGAATCAGGAATTCTGAATAACATTTCTATTCTGATTGACTAAAGTGCATATAATTGTGCTCCATTCTCAATTGCTTCTACATAATCTATTTTCCACAAAACAGCCAACATGACCTTTCTAAAATGTAAATCAGATTATGTCTTCTCTGCTTCAAAGCACTCAGATGTCTTTCCACCACACTTGCAATGAAGCCAAAGGTTCTACTGTGGCTCACAAATCTCACCAGGTACTCTGGAGTGATGGCTCTGGTGCGTGTCCACCTTTCTGATTCCATCTCTACCTGCTTTGTCTCAGTCCCTAAGCACCAGCCTCATGGGATTCCTGCTGGCTCCCTAGGGTGCCAGAGCTGTCAGCTCCACCTCCAGACTTTTGTGTCTTCATGGAGAGTGGCATGGTTTGCTCCGTCAGTACCTGGCCATTTCTGCTTGAATGGTGCCTCCTTAAAGAACTGGCTTTCCCAGTTTTCTTATAATGACACTTAGAAAGAAATATTATCGACTTCATGACTTATCACACACAAACATGTGTACATAAATACAGTGAAGCAAACATGAGATAAAAAACCATGTTGACTTTGTGGAATGGACTCTGATGTCTTCTTTTCAAATTGGTTTTACTGTGTTCTATGCTGTTAAAAATCTTGTTCTAAATTTATATTATCCACAGTTTTGGTGTCAATACACATTTCAAAGCAGTCTCTTAAAGACTTCTCTGACAACCCTAAAATGTAACTCCTCCCAGTCTCTACTTTCCTACTCTGTTTAAAGTTTTTTTCCACAGTAATGATCTCACTAATATTATATGTGCGTGTGTGTGTGTGTGTGTGTGTTCATGCTTAATTTTCATCCCTTATACCCACACAAACATTATCCAGGAAATAAATTTGATGAAAGTAAGGACTTTGCATATTTTTCTCAGTAATGTGTCCATAGTGCTAAAGCTTTGCTTGATATTTAGAGAGTGTAAAATAAACATTTGTTTGTGAATTAATGAATCATATAGAACTAATAGCAACCGTTAAAAGCATGAAATCTGGAACCAGATTGCTTGTGCTCAAATCTTGTCTCTGCAGCTTTCCAAAAGTTTCATCTCAAGGAGGTTATGTTAACTTTCTATACTTCAGCTTTTCATTTTGGGGATAGTGAGACATCACTTATAAGTTATTGTGAACATTTAATTTATGTAAAACAGAACAATGCTGGCATATAGTAAGGTATATGCTTGCTATTATCATTATTTTTTACAAAATAAAAGACACATATATATAGATATGAAGCCAGTTGTGTAATATCATTATCAATTATCTTAACAAAACATATATTTAAGTGACACACAAAATTCTGTGAGATGTACAATAAATGATGTACCTGGTACATATCACAGATAAGTACATATTTCTAATATACAAGGTCATAAGTAATTTAAAATTCCATAAATTCTTTTATAAATTAATAACTTCCACTGATAAAATACGGGGGAAAAGCAAAGATGTTCAGAAGGAGGAAATAAAATGGCCCACTATAAGAAGTGTTAGCTTTTTTTTTTTTTTTTTCTTTTTAAAATTATTTTATTGGTATATTTTAGGTATACAATATGTTTACATTTATCATTGGGTACTTGTACCTGTACATGATGTATCTTGGTTCTTATTTTTTCCCCATTTTCCTGCCCTCCCTTCACCCCCCTCACCCCTCCCTATTTACAAAGACTTTGTTTCCATTTTTTCCTTTTCTCATAATTTTTCCTTTCCCTTCTTTCCTTTCCCCTACCCCTCCCACTTCCCCTACCCCTTTGGACCTTTTCTTCCTATTTCAAATTATCAATTATTCATTTTAATCATTTTAATCCTTATTTACACTTTCAGTTTCTCACACCAGAGAAGCTATTCGGTATTTATACTTGTGTCCTATTTATTTCACTTAAGAGTATGGCCTCAATATGTATCCAAAATCCATTTTCTTAATTTACTGAGCCAGGTGCATTGCCAACAGAGCTGAGATTAACAAAATTGAGTCAACAAATACCAGGAAAGCTAAGTTATACAATGTAAAAGCTGAAGTGGTACAGTGTTAAGAAGTATTTAGTATCTATATAGTGCTACAGAAGGGGAACATAAAAGAATGAAGATGTGCTATGTGCATGTGCCAACTCCCCATGATGAGTGTGATCATCGTGTGCTGCAAGCATATACTAATAAAAATGAAAAATATAAAGTGCTAGATCACAGCCACTTGTTGATTTAGATATATTATTTTCATATGTTGTTAGAAGACTGAAGGAAATACATAGGCTTCCAAGGAGTTAGATTGGGATTCTGGGATTTAGTAGCTATACTTTTGGGTATTTAAATTAGGGATAAATGATAGCTCCTTTGCAAGGTTAGTATAAGGTTTAGCAGTTTTGTAGATATGCTGGGACATAGTACGTATCTGATAAATTATATACTTAAATAAACTATCCATCTAGTTTCCAAGTTATAGTATATTTGAACATCATTCAGGTACTCTAACTTAATGAAAGCTATTTTATGGTCAAGAGCTCCTACCCACAAAATAGAAAGTGTATACATTAAAGTTCCTTTCCCCTCAAAAGTGTGCCTATCAGCCCATCTCTGAATGCCAAGGCCCTGGTTGGCGGCCCTCATCTCTACCTTGTCTGTCCCTGACCTACAAGAGAAACCAAGGTGCTCTACGGCCCCTGTAACAGAGACCTTGTGGGAAAGTGTCCTCCTCCTCAGCTTCTGCAGACATGAGTGCATCCCACCACCAGAGGTGTGCTGGAGGGCAGAAGCGGCAGGTAGGGAGAAGTGCAAGAGCCTTAGAAGTGGTGGCTTCTGCTATCATAGAAGTGTGAAAAAAGGAAAACTCACCAAAACAGAGTGCCACTCCATCTGTCAGGCTCCTACCTCATCTCAAATCACATGCCATTCTGTATTTGTTGGTCTCATTAGCAGACATGTACTTGGCCCTCTGATTTTAGAACATTCAGTTACTACCCCTTCTCCATTTAATGGACACACATTGCTTTCAAGAATCCCCTAATGTTTCTGGCTTGGTAAGCCACAGAATTTCAATTTGGTATCTATTCTACTAACAATAGAGGAACTTCATCTCACCACTACCAACTATTATATTAAACAACTTAAAACAGTAATCCACTCAGTTCTGTTTAACAATGGTTTTCAACTAGGCAAAGTGCTTCTGTTTTCCCAGATGATTCTGTCACAGCTGAGAACCACTGCCTTGGACTATAAGTATTACTGCCTCTCTTCAAATAAACAATGCTGAACTCTTGCATCATTTCTAAAATGATTGAAATTACTTTTCCCCTTTAGTTTCTACAGCACGTTTTTGGAAAATTTGGAAAAAGTCTATCCTTACAAATGAAAATAGGAAATCTCAAACAGATACACTAACATTTAAGCAATACAGTAGCTTCAAAACTTGACTATCTTCACTTAGCCTCTTCTGTGTCAATAAAGAGCATACTGAAAGACTATTTCATTTACTCTTCTATAAAAAATATCTTGCTCCAATCAACTAAATGAAAATCATCATGAGCACAGTGAACTAGTACACTGGATGCTAAGTGTGTTGCTAGCCCATGCTCACCTCTAAGCAAAACTGCCCACAGAACTATTTTGTGCTGCCCACAAATCTGTTAACACAACAAAGTGGGACAGCGTGGGTTCCTGACCTAAGAACAGCCAACACTTACACTGGATGGTAGCACCCAGGGTAAAAATGGAAGCTGGCCCAGTTAGACTCTTGCTGCTTCAAGAGAGGAGA
The DNA here is from genome assembly GCF_053883595.1 of Heterocephalus glaber. NCBI lineage: Eukaryota > Metazoa > Chordata > Mammalia > Rodentia > Bathyergidae > Heterocephalus > Heterocephalus glaber. The sequence continues at coordinate 9,056,391 of NW_028258310.1, read as the reverse complement.
CAGGAGCTGTGGGTCATGTTGTAGAAAAGAACCTCAAAGGTGTAAGGCAAACCTGTTATGATGGAACAGAAACTGTATGTAAACAAAAGCTGTGCATTAGAGGCTGGTGAGTAGGAGAGTCGATGATGTAAGAGAATGGAGTCACGTGCATGGCAGAATCTGAGCCTAAAGATCTCTGATCTCTTGCTGAGGAGCACCATCCAATTCTGCTCTTCCTGAGGCCTGGGGTGAGATCTGGGTGGGAGGAAACCTGGGGAGCTGGTCCCTGAGTTCCCAGGCACATATGTAATTCTACACTGTCACACTGTTTGAGCTAACTTGTGTCTTTTCATGTTTCTCCTTACTTGAGATTTCTAAATAAGCCAAATTGGAACATCTAGTGAAGCCATTACCATTTGTTAAAAATAATGCACAATTTTAAACATCTAGTTCCTTAACCAAATGTGGGAATGTTTAATCTATTCAGTTAAAACTCTCATAAATTGAACATTTGTACTCTATCTTTACATATCAGATGGTAAAATTTACATTAAATTTTTACATGTCATTTTTGCAAAGACATCATGTACACAAAGATACAGATTCAGTAACAATTAAAAACTTCTGATCTATACTTTCAGGTTTGTTCGATTGTGATATTTCTGATAAGGATCATCAACATACAAGTTTCGCCTCTTCCAGAAGGATGTCGTCATTTTATCTAAGAGTTTACTCTGGGTTTTATTGCAGAACACCATTTCCCTCAAGCGTCTTTTTCTTGCAGCTGTCTTTTTCCATAATTTTTTCTTATAACCAGATCTTCTCCTCAGCCAAAGGCCAGAATGAAGTCAAAGAAACCCATAGATAACAGCTTTCACAGTCTTTCTCTTGTCTTTTCATGTGCTGCAGTACGTTAGAGTTCTGACTGGCACCATCAGGACCCTGGGAAGCAAGAGAGTCACTCTATTAAGGATCATTCCAGTATATCCATATGTCAGATTTCTGACAGAAGTGACAAGTCTGGGAGCAGAAGAAACAACTGGCATGTGAGTAAGACTAAAATGTCCAGTGAACAGTGCAGAATTGAGACAGGCATTCTTGGTATTGTTTCGACAGGCTGAAGATGCCAAAATATTCACAGGCCGTAAGATTCCTGAGGCAGCTCTCACAGCTCTCCCCAGCACAGAGGATGCCATCTTGCTACAATCACCTATGGTGGCAGCCTAGGGTTTTCAGAAGTGTTAGCTTTCTGAGACTCTTGAGGCACCATAAGAATTAGAGCTGTAGCTATTTGCTAAATTGCTCAACTTGGAGAGGATAATAAAACTCCTTTTATCTTGATGAGAGAGCTAATGGCTACAGCTCAGACTAGGCTTCTATGTTAATGTCCCAAAGTACCAGATCAACTAGAACTACTTCTCTAGATATTTTCATTTCAAGAAAAGCTTTCTATCCTCTTTATTTTCCATCTTTTTCCCCAAATAAACCATCCTTTTTATTCTGAACTTTGGCTTATTTTACTTCTTTACTGGCATTGAGTTTAGGATTGCTGAGAGCCGAGTTTTCAGCAGAGCAGGGGCGTATTGTGACATGGCATGGAAAGCTGTCCACCCCTGGACGTAACACTTCCATTTCAAGATGTATCAGTGATACCAAGTACTTGAGCGAAGAAATTTTTGCTTGACACCCAGGTGAGAGAGAATTGGTGCACTCCTTGTTTTTGGAGCAAGGGATGAAATCTATCACATCTCTGCTTAGAGACGGTGAATTATTATAATTATGTTAATGCTATGGAGATTATGTTTGGCTTCTGGGTAATTGTTAGAATGAATTAAACTTTGAAGATGCCACTATTTTTGTTTTCAGAAGGGTGCTGTAATTACTTCCTTTCCTTCTGGCATTCCTGTTTCTGCTATTGGCAGAAAGGGCTGTTAGCCCTTATTGGGATATATGTCAAGTGTAATGAAAATTATTTAATATGAAGTATCTGTACTTCCTGTTTATAGCTTTGTGCCATGTTACTCCAAAGTTTTATCAGTCTAAAATGTTGAACATCTAGTTTCTAAGCGGCAGGAATTTGGGAACCATTTAGCTAGGTGTGGTGGCTCACAACCTTTCTTAAGGTTAGAATAAACCTCTGATCCACGACAGCTGTCATTTGAAGTCTGGAGGATCTGCTTGTTTACATAGCTGGCAATATCTGACTTAATCTGCAATGACAATATGGAAGTACTATTCATGCTCCCATATTACAGATAGAGACATTAAGCCACAATGAGGAATTCATCCCAAGTCTATGGTTTTAACCACTATGATTTATGATTGGAAAAGAGAATGGGTGGGTTCATTTCTATTTTTTGTTAGAGAAAACAACACATAAATTTACTTAGGCTAAGGATGTAGCTCAGTGGGAGAATGCATGCTTAGCAAGTTCCATGGGTTTGATCAACAGAACTGCAAAAAATCAATCAATCAATCAATCAATCAAAATTTACTGGGAACAAAGCTTGGCTCATCTAAAATTTAATTTGGATATCATTACGTTTTAGTATTTATATTTATTCTTTTTGTCTTGATTTCATACCTTAGCTATTCTGGGTCAGACCCTGTTTGCCCTCATCCCTGCCCCCAGGGGTGATACAATGAGATCCAAGTCAGTTGTAGTGCAGAAGTAGTCATCCCTGCCCATAAGTAAGAAAGGAAGGAAAAAAGATTTTACAACCATAAGGCCAGGAGAAAGCTTTCCCCTTGACCTCCTGAAAAGAGTCTCCTTACTCCAGCCTGCAAGTGTGTAAAGAAAATCTCTCAGAAGCTGGAGACAGCTAGGTTTGGCTCTTTCCTGCAACTCTACAATTCAAAGAGCATCCCCCTGTCCATAAGGCACCTTTTCCATTTGCCCTTCTCAGACCACTTCTTGCAACTAACTGAGCCAGCTCTCTATCATTTGCTCTCTTGCCTGCCAGTGAATAAAAAGAGTTTAGGACTGGGATGGACGGCTGAGTCTACCTTTCTTTGGTAGGGACACTGACTAGTTCAATTTAGCTCCAGTTGATGTGGTTAGCCAGATATTTTTGCTTTTAAGATTGGACAGTTTCAATTGAGTTGGGAGGGTTCAGTGTGATTGGGCGTAGTCAGGCTTTTGGTGATTTTTGAAAAGGCTTTCTCCATCTCTACTCCCTTCTCTCTGCTAGAGTCCCATGCCTCTATGCTCACTATCTAGAAGGCTCTGGTGAGAACATAGCATTAAGTCTTCTGGGTAAACCCCATTTCCAGCTCTTTGCTGACATCTTCCCTCCATACTCCACAAAGCATCACTTTCCTACCTGCAAGCTTGTGTTGCTTTTGGATGGGGGCAGGGAAATTTGCCTCCTGGTGCTGAATGGAGGCCACAGGCAGGATGCATTTGGGAGAAAAAGTGGAGGAGTGCCTGTTCTGGGCTGCTCTTTATCTCCCTCAGGTCTTGCCAGTTACAATCTGTTGCTCCCTGAGGCACAACTCTTCTGTGGACCAGCTCCAGATCCCCAATTAGTGCCATGTTCTTGTTCTTGGCTTATCCAAGGGCCCACTAGTACTAGATTAGTCTCTATCCTCCTAGTGACTCTGGCTTTCAGTTTCTCTTGTGCCCTAACCTGTGAATATCTTGCTCTTTGGGCTCCCTCTCCCAGCAGGGACCTGCAGCCACTGTAGCACTGGCCCTCAGGATGTTAGATCCACTCCCAGGATGGCATATTCACTAGATCTGGTATATAAAGGGTTCTTCAGTCCAGAGGCATCCTCACTCCTCTTTCTGAACCCAATGCTGGACTCAATCCAGAAGATTTCTCCTTCAGGTTGATTCTCCATATCTGACTTTGTTTGCCTTTTCTGGTTCTGAATACCTGTGCTTCCCAGTGGATCTTTATTTAGATTCCCTTGGGCACTTCTGTCTCTAGTTGGCCATGATATTATCAGACTATTTTCTGTTTTGAGGCAAGGTCTTGTTCAGTTGCTAAGTTAACCAGGCTGGGCTCAAACTTGTGATCCTCCTGCTTCAGTTTTCCAGAGAGCTAGGAATATAGGCATGCACTCCTATTTGTGTTTTCTTAAATCGTTAAATATACAGCTTCTGCAGGACTTAGCCATTCTACTCCTTATTTCCCTAAGAGAAATGAATCATGTCCACATAAATACTCGTGCATGAATACTCATATGGACTTTATTTGTTATTGCCCCAAACTGGAAACAATTCAAATGTCTCTCAATAGATGAATGAATAAAATATTGAAGTATACCCATAAATAAATGTCCTTCAAAATGACAATTGCATGTAATAACTTGTACGAATTTCAAAAGAATTATGCTGAATGAAAGAAGTCAGACAAAAGAAAGTATATAGTATATTATTTCTTTTATATAAAATCCTAGCAACTTAAAGCCAATTTACAGTGACAGAAAACCTCTCGTTTCCTATGGATCAAGCCAAAATAGAAATGAATTATAAAAAGGTACAGGAAAACTCTTGAATGTAGTAGGAATGTTCATCATCTTGATTGTGTGGTTTCATGGGCTTATAAAGATATTTGAATTCACTGAATTGTATACTTTAAATGCATGCAATATAAACTTCACCATATACATATATCTAAATTAAGTTGTAAAAGTTAAAAAGACAAAGATTGTCTGTATTTAAGAACAACATACTCTTTACAAAAGGTTTGCATACAGAAAGTTTAAAAGTAAATAGAAAATTTACCATATAAATAACCCAAAATAAGTTGTGTATTACTATCAGGCAAGTCAAATGAAGGGAAAAATCAATTCCAGAGATAAAACTAGTGAACTTTATTAAAATTTTATCTGCAAAGAGAAATAAGACTAATCCATAGTAATAGCAGGAGTCCCTAACATTCTTGGTAACATTACCAACATTCTTGGTAATTGACAAAACAAACAAAAACCAGTCAGGATATAGAAAGGTTGAAATATTTTTAAGAGAAAATATTTATTTTCTTTAACCTCTTTGAAGATTAGTGCTTTAGTCTCCAACTCTCCAAGTCTTCAAAAGTATATTTACCACAATTTTATCCTTCGTGATTTGTCTACTAATCTTTTCTAGAGTAGCAATTAAATAGTAAAAAAAAAAAGCACCTCCTGGATTGAAAAGTATTTATGATAATATTTCTTTTCTTCTTCATTTTGCTGTTTTTCTACCATATTTCCTTTCCCTATACCTATTGAGGCACTTCTAATTTTATTACGATGTCTTATATTTTCAATAATTTCTCATTTTTCTAATATATTCATTTTTAAAAGAATCATAAATTATAGATGCAACATTTTAGTAACACTTTCTGAGGGTTATAACTAAATGCATTCTTCTTTGAAACATCTCTTCCACTGAGGTGAGTTTTTTTGTATATCTATCAAAGTCCTTTTTTTTAGATCATAGACATTCATCAAGTATTCCTATCTGATAATTACTAATTTTCTATTCATCGGTAAGAGGTAATCAAATGTTGACTGATTGGATACTTAGCAAGAGGAGAGTTTTGCTCTGATTTAAGGGCAGTCATTTTCCTGTTACCAGTCTCAGGAGTTTATCACTCATTTAGCAATACTTCTCTCCTCCTTTGTGGTTACATGGGTGTCCTTTTTTTTTTTTTTGGTGCCAGGGATCTGTTGCAGAAATCTCGGAAAGAAATACTTGGAGACATAGAATTCAGATAAAATAATATTTCTTCTTGTGAGCAGGCGGGAAGATCAGAAACCAGTCTGGCTAGTATCTGTGGCCTCTTTGTTCAGCGTTTCCCTTTTTATATCCTTTTTAGCCATTATCTCATCCCTAGTGGTCTTTGATTTGTAAACACAATTCCAGTTCCTATTTACAAGTCACAGACACATGATAGGCACATATACATTGTAAATTCACCCTGGCATGGTAACTTTGTTAGGTTAATGAACTAACTTACTGGTTAGTCAGATAACCGTCACCTTAAACAAGGAGTTATGGGAAAAGCAAATCTTAAAAGAACACATTACTTATTTTGATTCTACAACTACCTTAATATTCAATCTATTAAGTTATCTAAAACTTTTCTGTATCAGATTGAACTCAGGACATTACACTTGCGAAGCAGGCAGTGGAATCACTGAACTAAATCCCCGGCCCTATATGGGTGTCCTTTTAATAAAGTTATATATTCAGAAAAGAATAGACATAAACATGTGTCCTTTGAATCTCATATTAAATAAAATTAAATTGACATATTTGGAATTTAGTTAGGATGTCAGGTTTTTTAAAAAAAATAATAAATTTAGAGATCATTCAACAGTGATCATTATAACATCATCCATTGCTAATTTCTTGGATTTTTTTTTTTTTTTTTTTTTTTTTACCCCAAACTTCATTATGGAAACTGTGTGCAGATGTGTGTCTGTTACTTACATATTTTCTCCATATTGCAGGCAGGAAAAGTTCATTTATTTTAAATTATAATTGTCATGGATTATATTCACTCTGAGTCTTATACTGGTCTCTGATACTTCTTGATCAGCGTGTTATTAGAGAGTAAAGGAGCCATGATGAAACTGACACATACACAGATGGCAATCTGAAAGGAAAAACTTTTACAGCAAGGCACAGGCCAGCACATAGGGAATGAGCATAAGAGTCTAAGTGCTAATTAACAGGAAATGATAAGATAAATAATTTGCTCAAAGTGAAGCAAAGAAAACATAGTTGAAATATTAAAAATCCATTAATCTACAAGAATACTTCTGCAAGATGAGACTGTCAGGAGAGAGGCTGTGGAATCTGTAATCTCCACTTTTTCCAGTGTAAGAAGTGACACCTGTCTAATGGGGGAAGTAATTAAAAAGTAATGACACCAGCAGTGCCCATCCACCGTGCAAGATGAGGCTCCCAAGAAAGCTCACATACCTAAAATGATTCTATATTTATTCACCGCTGTCACCTTTCTTCTGTCTTAGAAATCTCAGGTCTCTTTGGTTGAGCCCTGTCAGAGGAAATCAGCCTTTGACTGGCAAATGCCTGTGATGCTGCTCACATTCTGTGGATGGTTGAGGAGCGACTCAGTAGGATCTGGACACAGCACAGGCAGGCTGAGGTGTTCTACTTTTCCAAAGTGAAAGGCATTGGGTACAGAGTTTCATTTTCCTTCTCAACTACTAACTGTGTGACTGCAACTGAAAAAGACTCCAGATGACTGTTTTAGTGACCATTTTAAATGAAAATATCACCAGATTTTAATGGTTATCTTTCAACTCAAAAATGGAGTAGTAATTTTCAAATTCTTCTCATCCCAGTAGTAAATGATTCTGCATAAAAATGATGAAAGCATCGGCGTATTCAAACTCCAGTTTCAAAGCAAGGATATCAGATAAATGGCTCAAACATGTAAGTGAAAATTTGCTTTTAAAAATTTACCTATTTAAGCTACTTTAAAGCAAATCTTTAAATATCTTAGACCCCTATGGTATTGATCTGTGTCCAAATCCAAATATACCAGGGTATTAGACTTGCTCAAAATGTCAACATGTTTGAAGTGGATGCACAGAAGGATGATAAAACAGGTTGGAATCCCTGCAGTTAGGGCTGAGAGAGGGGTTTACAAAATGAGCAAGACAAAACCATCAAGGAGGGCAAGGCTGAAAGCTTTACGAACTGCAGTAGTAATTATATGGAAGTCAACTATTTGTAACTAATTCTGTGATGCTTACTCATAATCTAAAGCTGTACAAGTCAAATGTCAAAAGCCAGACTGCCATTAGTAAAGCAAAGGAACTCTTTTTCTGGAGAATAAAGGTGAAAAAAAAAATCATGTGAACCAAGGTCCATGAAGTGAAAGAACACTTCTTTAGAAAGAAAACCAAAGGCAAATAGTAAGAAATAATCTTGTATGGAGGCTTCCCACAAATGATTTCACTATGCTGTTAGTGTGCAAAGGGTGAGAGCACTCTGAAATTGTTGAGGATACAACTAGAAAAGAGTGTGATCACTTGGTAGAATGGATGTCAAAGTTCTGACAGATACAGTGAAGAATGGACACAGGATGCAGAGTAAGAAAGTAAGTCTTCATGTCTTTCCACTAGCTTTATCATCTTGAGCAAGTCATATAATTCCTTGAAACTCATACTCTTGAACTATTAGATGTGGAAAGTGATATCTCCACCTTTGATCTCACAAAGTATGTGCAGAGGTGACCTCCACCATCATTCTGAGATAGATTTGTTTCCTTTAGACCATAACAAATGTTCCAAATATAAATCTATGACATTGACATTTAGAGAGTAGAGAGTACAAGCCATTTGTGGTGGTGCACACTTGTAATCCCAGGAATCTGGAAGACTGAAGCAGGAGAATTTTAAATTTGAGCCCAGTCTGAGCAACTTAATGACTTAGCAAGACCTATCTCAAAATAAAAAACAAATAATGGGCTGGGAATGTAGCTCAATGAGAAGTCCCTAGATTCAGTCCTCAGTAATTCAAAAAAAAAAGATGGAATACAGAGTCAGAAATCATCATTAGTTTCTACAGACTAATGTGTGTTTATGTGTGTGTATCAGTTGGGAGTGCACTTTTGCACTGCCATGACTACCTCTTTTCATACTATCCTCAAATTTATTTTTTCTATAATACATTTTGTACCTGGATTTCTCTGCACATCCACGTTTATTTCTTATCTGTGATACAAAATTCTGACTTGCCAGTTCACAAGCGCAGTAGGGCACACCAGTTCAGAAAATTCATACATGCCTCTTTACATGACTAGTGAAGATGGCGAAAGAGAAAACACATTATTGGAAGTAAGTGATAATTGGAGTCTTCAATTTTATGGATTTTCTTTTCTTCCTGGTCCTAAAAACATCTAGTTTTTATTTGTAAAAGAAAGGACCCTGTAGCTGCCTCACAGACATTAAAACTTTTGTCATAATGATTTCTTGTGTGACATCTCTCATTTGCCCCAATTCCTTTTGAATTAGACTGGTTCATGAGTAGGAGCAGCTGCTTATGCATTGTAATCTACTGACGGCTACAGATGCTGCCTCGGTGGTAGTTTGATATACTGCTGAGGAAGATCATTCTGCTCATAAAGACACATGCACACACATATATACACATACACACTTTTGTGGTACAATCTAATCTTGGGTAAAATGCATAGAGAAATGAGTCCCAAAATTGTTAGCTTCATAGATAATGCCAGGAACCAGAAGAATGTTTTTCCTTTTTCGATGTGATAGGTCTAATCAGGCCTACAATGGGAAAAATTATAAGCAATAGTCAGCAGACTGCCTACCTGAGGAAGAAAATTATTTGTGCCTATAGGACAAATCAGATACACAGAACTCATTCTTCATTTTGGTTTTTTGCAATTACTCGTAACCATTTAGTAGATCTAGAAACAAATCACAGAAGTATGTTTTCTTTTATCCTTGGGAGTGCTTTCTGTACGAAATAGTATGATATTTTTTTTAAGAATAAAAATTTTACTATGCCATTTTTTCCTCTTAGGTTAATGTTTTTGAAAACATTTTAACCACTCACTTGGATAGAATTACCACTGATTGAACAAAATGCTTTCTGTCTTAGTAATTTTGAAATTGTGTCTGTAAAAAGTATCAGAAATATAGACAATGTCGCGTGTTAACACTGTACTGTGAGTTTATCAAAGCTATTACAAAAAATAAAGAAGGAGACTGAAATAGGGTTAAAGAAGAATAAATACTTTTCTTACCTCAAGTCTTCTTTAGTCCCTTGAAGACACTTTTAATTACCAAAAGATATTAGTAATATTATAGACTGAAACTTCTAAGCATCAAAATCTGAAATAAATGGCTAAACGTCTGGCTTGAGTTCTCATCATTCCCCATACTGTGGTTTATCTCACCTGTGTGGAGAACCACAGTTCATATTCTCTTGATGGTACCTGTAGAAATGTGAATAGATTCTAATCTAACATATCCCTTTCATAGTTCACTTGCTCCTGGAAAGGAGGAAAGGGGAAGCTGAATCCAAAAATGATGGGCATTGATTCTTAATCTGTGTGATCCCCTGATCAAAGATATCAGCATTCCCTGGAATTTGTTAGAAGTGCAAATTCTCAAATCCTTTCCAGATCTACTGTATCAAAGTCTTTGGTCGAAGCATTGTGACTGGTCTTTGCACTAGGCCTGTAGGTGATGCTAATGTACACTAAATTTTGACAACCTCTGTTGTAGGAGATTGTTAGTTCAAGAAAAGATATTTTGATTTTCTCTATTCACATTTACAGTGCATTAAAAAGAAAGAGATTGACTGAAATGGAAAAATATAATGAATATATTACTTAAGAATTTATAATTAAGTTAACTAGATTTTTTTCATAAAAGGCAGTCAGGCACACAGCTCAAAAGATATGTAAATTTAATTTAGAAGTCTTTGCTAAAGCACCTATAAAGAAGAAAATATTTTATAGACCATGATTATAATAAAATGTCAAGCTTTACCAAAAAATGCTTATTTTCTAAGGAAGATTCATTACTTAGCTGAATGTTGTGGTTTTAAAGGGAATTTTGCATAAATACTGTCCTGTTTCTCACAGTTCATAATATTAGTGGGCAGTTGGTGTTAGTTGGTGTTATTAGTAATGCTAATTTGGAAGATGTGGTTCAAGTGTCAGATTTTTTTCCTATTGTAAAAATACCTTTGCCCTTCATGATGGATAAGTGAGTAAGCAATACTTTGAGACTTGGGAAGTAGCTCTTTATTCCATAAACTTTCACCAAATCATTTAATATGCATTGATGATTCTTGTCTGAGTCAATTATTACAAAGATGATTACAAAATGGTAATTTACAAAAAACACTGTTACTTTTCTTATGCCCTGACATAAAGTGGAAATTTCCCTTTTCTCACTGTGCTTTATGTATTTATTTTTCAGGTTATATTTTAATATCAGCATATATGTAAAGTGTGCTGCGGTCATTTTTCATTTTAATGTTCAGATTTTCCTTGATGTGGCCAATGGAAGTGCCTTTAAGAAAATTTCTACATTGTTTTATGGTAGCTCTATCATTTTTGATATCTTTCATTTTGTTTTCCTCAGTCCTATAAGGAATTGACTTCTTGAACAATTTTTGCTTACCATTAGGGTGAAATGATACTTAAAAACCAGGATCTGAGAGAAAATGGATGTTATTTACTTAACCCTACAGGATATACAAATTTGTTACATCCTGTCACTAACCAACAAAACCTACTAAATTCAAGAAATGTTTACCATTCATTGAAACTTTGGTCTAAGAATATATAGTTAAGTACTATATCTACTTGAATTAGTACTTTCTATTTATATTTCTGTGTGATTATATTGTATTTTTTATGAACACTCATTTTTGTTTCTATTTCTGTGAACATTTTGTGTTTTTTCTCATCTTTATTGATATAATTACACCTTTAGACATATAAGGCATTAACACAACTCCAAAAGTTTTTTATAAAGATATACTCAGAAATGTACACCTCATCCCACTTACTCCTCATATTCTTCATACTTAAGCAATTTCATTAATTTGTGGTTTACCCTCACATAGTTATTTATTAAAAGATAAATTGGAGGGGCCGGGGATTTAGTTCAGCGATTTCCCTGCCTGCTGTGCAAGCGCAAGGACCCGAGTTCGATCCCCGGTACAAAAAACAAAAAACAAAAACAAAAACAAAAAACAAAAAAAGATAAATTGGATACTACCTGACATCATATATATGAACAATATACAGACAGAGCAGACTCCCAGGCTAACAAAACTACACCTATACTACTAGTAAATATAGTAAACTTACTATAACCTGGATGTACAAAGTTTCACAATTATCTGAAATCCAGACTTAGTCAAGAAAAGGATAAATTGGATGTAAAAATTAAAAAATTTTTCAAGGGAAAAAATAGTAAAGAAAGATAATACAAAATTTAGAAAAAAATTTACATGGTTATTTTCTGTAGTAGGTGAAGAATCTTAAAAACAAAGGGAAGAAAATTAAGCATCCAATAGAAAAACCTCCAAAAAATCAATGACCAAAAGTTCAATGTAAAAAATAGGGAAAAAGACATAGACAATTCATGCAAAAATGAAAGTGCTCCTAAAAATATGAATAGATTTTAATTGCAATATTAAAGTAGTTTGCAATCTTAACAAATGAAACTAGACACAAAGTTATCTTTTACCTATCACAATAAAAAAATTAAGAGTTTCACAGAACACTCAAAAATTAACAGTTTGGCAAATTTGTGGGAAATAAATATTCTCAGAATGATGTTGGTTATATTAAATGTTTGAACTGTTATGAGGAAGAAGTTGGAAAATCTGGAAAAAGCAAACCTAAATGCACACTGATCTTTTGACTCTACTTTGAGAGATACAGTAACTTACAGTTCCAACAGTATGAAAATAATAAGTAAATACTATGAATTTTAATGATAATAATTATAAATATTAGATGGGAACAACCTAAATGCCCATAAATACAATAAATTATGTAACAACTATAAAAGAAGCTAGTAAGAAGCCATAAAAAAGAATGAGAAAGCTCTATGAACTAATATAAAGTGGATACATTTTGAAGTCAGGAAAACAAAAAGCAGAGTATAAATTGATGCTTTTGTATAAAAAAGGAGGGAAAATATGCACACATACCTTTTGTAAAACCCAAAATGAACAAAGCAGTAATAAATAAAATTGTTTATCTTATGTCTCACTTTAAAATTGTTTTCCTAATATTGTCCAATTTTGGGGGCTATTTATGGTAATATTTTCTATGTACCCACAGTAAACAATTTCCTATGCTTAATTTGTTAAATTCTATCATTAATGGATGTTAAATTTTATCAATTCTTTTTCTATGTTTGTTGGAGTGATTTTTTTGCATTTTTTCAAGGTCATACAGTTGAATTTGATTTGCTATTTGTCATGGTTAATCTTACTTGTCAACTTGATTGGCTAGACACCTAGGAGATTAGTAAAGCACACATCTGGATGGTCTGGTAGGTCCTGGGACTGTGACCTTGAGGACTATATCTAGCTCCTGGCCCCTCCCTCTCTAGCTGCTTCCTTGTCTCTCTACTTCCAGGCTGCAATGAGTCTGACAGCTTTCTTCCACCCTAGCCTTTGGCCATAATGTTTCTGTCTTGGAGGCAACTGACCATTGACTGAAACCTCTGAAACTGTGAGCCAAAATAAGTCTTTTCTCGTCTAAGATTTTCATGTCATGTATTTTGTCCCAGCAACAAAAAGCTGACCAATACACTATTATTTTTCTATTTTTCATCTATACTCCTATATAAAATTTGCTAAAATTTTAACCCTTCATATTCTGAAACAGAGACAAAATTACCAGAATTATTCTGGAATTTGGAGTAGTTCTTTCCCTAACCTTTGGGAGTTTCCTCACGTGCATACTCTTATCAGCACTTGGCTAAATAAAGCTAGAGCATTTAACCTGAGATCTACTCTCTTAACAAAGCAGCTTTTTTTGTTTACCAAAAACATTTCAATTAATTTGGAAAAATATTCTAGGATGAACCTTTTAGATGCTCTGTCTGATATTCATTTTTCTTTTTTATTGGCTTCTTTTGGATTGACTAATATTCACTATCCTTTTTGATGCCACTTTATCATTTTTGTACCTCTGTTTCTTTGAAAATGTTATTTTCCTCAGGTGTTAAGGCATTCATATTTACTTATCAGTTTGTGAAATCAAGTACAAAGTACATAAAGTAACAATAGTATCAGAATCTCAGGGAGTGGAATATAGAAATGTATTCTAAACAAATATCCTGGGTGATTTTTATACATGATAAACTGGAGAACTAAATCAGGAAGCAATAATACCAAAAAAATATCCTAAATTGGGCAAAGGCAATTATATTTGAATTTTATCTATTCATTGTTAATTGAGGTAAAATGGACTCAGGCATTCCTGAATTCTCATTACCTAGCAAAAGAAAATAAACCTGAGAAAATAAAGACATATTTTGTATTAATAATGAATTTGATATTTTCTCATAACTTTTCCTTTCCCTTCTTTCCTTTCCCCTTCCCCTCCCACTTCCCCTACCCCTTTGGACCTTTTCTTCCTATTTCAAATTATCAATTATTCATTTTAATCCTCATTTATATTTTCAGTTTCTCACACTAGAGAAACTATTCAATATGAAACAAAGTCTATCTAAATAGGGAAGGGCACATAGGTAATGTGGAAAAAATAAGAACCAAGATGCATCATGTACAGGTACAAGCATGCAATGATAAATGTAAATGTATTGTATACCTAAAATGTACCAATAAAAGAATGTAAGTAAAAAAAATAATGAATTTGAAGAGTAATTTTCATGTCAGATCTTAAATATGCTTTCAAGTAACTTTTTAAGTAAAGACATTGATCAATATAATGGACTGTGTTATCAGGAGCTATTCTATAAAAGATAAAGAAATATGTTTCACATCATCCATTCCTTACAGCCAAAATCAGTATATTTGAATCATATTTCTGCAAAGAATTTTTTAGAGATAAAATAATCATTCATGCATTTTCTTTTTTGAACATGTGTAAGTGGAGAAGATAGAAAAACTCATGTTTTTCATGTTTTAATAATAAACAATTGTATGATTTATCTGTGCTCAAATCATATTTACACTGAGCATATACAAATGGTTAAAATATGGGTTTTGTCCTCAAGGAATCATAATCTAGAGAGGGAGACAGATCAGTAGACAATATAGGACACTATGCTGTTGTAAATATTTACATAAACATGTTTCTTACATAGCTCAGGGGAACAGTTGAGGAAGAGTTCATAGAAAAGATGACACTTTAGAGAAGACAAATGTTATTGCCTTTCAGCCTCCAACTCCCCTCTCTCTAGTAAAAGAATTTCTCTGTTCTTGGTGAACATTTCCTGTCATTACCTGCTTAGACACTCACTGTCTTGCTCCCTGTCACAGGGGTCATCAGGAGATGACAGCTTCAAGTGAGCACCCTATTCATACATGTTGAGTCTAGAAATGGATATGGCCCAGGTATGACCAATCAGAATTTTTTGCCAGGAATTCCTTTGAATGCAGGGGAGAGTGAAAGTAGCTCTCTTTTTGAGATCCAAGAGTACTAAACATGCACTGTTTTCCTGTAACTGTCCAGTGTCATCTTCGTTGCTATTTGGAGAGAGCCTGCTTGACCAGAATAGGGAAAATTATCTGGACCCAAATTGTTATGTTCAAATTTCACAAAGATGGGAAAGAACAAGTCAAAACCAACCAACCAACCAAACAAACAAACACACAAACAAACAAACCCCAAAACTTTCATATACAACTATATGTCAAAAAATCTTAAGAATTTTGTTTTGTTTTTAATTTTAAGAAATTAAATTGGAAAACTTCAAGGGAAAGTCTTGCTATGTCATAAAAAGGAGTGCAAATTTTTTCTTGCCTGTAAGGGGAAACAATCTGAGTCAAACTATGGTGGTCATGTTTTCCAGATTACCTTGAGACAAGTTATCTCAAGGAGATAAAGGAATCTGATAAAGGTAATTGGATACAGAGATCTTTGTTAAGTAGTCAGATGTAGTTATTCTATGTTGTTTATTCCCTTGTATACTTTAAGTAGAGGCAGTTTAGAAAACAAAGACAAATTTTGTAAAAATTAAGTGGGAAAAATCTAGTCTTTCTTAATGAGGTAGAGGATAACTCCCTCATGTGGAGAGGCTACAGAAGTGCCCACAAAATCCTGGACTTTGCTTAATGTTTCAGTAGCCCCAAGATAGATTTGATTGAGGATACAGAATTCTGAATACAAATTACTTTAAAAGTGCATTACTGAAAAAAATTCAAGAACAGATGTAGCAATTTCCATCTCAGAGAGGTTTTCTCTGACACTAGTAAATTGTTTAGCTTTTGACAAATAAAATGATAGTTCCAGGAAAGGAATCCACAAATAACCATGGGGTATGTAGGGGAGTTGCTAAATTTCCACTTGGAAGCCAAGAGAGGAAAGCCACAACCAGTAGTTTGTGTTAGATGTAATTTATATAGGAGTGTTTTGAATGATAATTACCTACATGTATCATGAGGATTTTAACATATGTGTGGCTTAAGGTTGAGTGTCAACCTGACTGGCTTGGGATTTATCTGCCCTGTGGATTGAGGAGTGAATAATTTCTGGGTGAGTAATGAACATGTGGCTTTCAGGTCTATGTATGGCCTCTGGCCCCTTTCTCTCTAGGACTTTTCCCTGCTCTGGTGGGTGGCCCTCATGAACTAAGCACCTCTGCTCTGCCATACCCTTCTGCCCTGATATTCCTTCCCTGGGATCTGCCAATCACGTACTGAATCCTGTGAAACTGAGCTAAACTAAACGTCTCCTACTTTAAGTTGTAGGTTATTGTGTCCCAGCAATGGGAACCATGACTAATACAATATGATATAAAATTTGTGCTCTATTCATTACAATAGGGAAGCATACAAAAATTTATCTAAAGTTGTATCAAATTTTTAAACATTTAAAAACAGATATGGTTGATATAAATTTATACCAGGTTATATGGTATGCAATATAAACATATCTTCAATATAATGAAATTATATTTGACTGTTAATTGATAAAAATTCAGGTTTTGAAACCCAGGTATGAATTTTACTGTTATTTAATCTTTACTTATTTCTGTGATCAATATACTTGAACTTACCTCAAAGATTTATTATGAAGCTTAAAATATTGTAATACACTAAATCTTATAAACTATAAATTTCTACAAAATATTAGTATTTTGTCAATTGTCATGATAAAATTATACATATTTTACTAGAAAATTGACAGTGCTGTATTAAAATTTATGTCTTTTCTTACAACTTAAAATAAGCAGTTTTATGACATAGGAATATTTACCTCTCCTTACTTTAGAGCTAGCACTGGAAGTTTCTTTGTTGCCTTTTATTTTTCTACTCTACCACCAGAGTTTAACTGAGTTTTGATGATAAATGTTTACAAAAAAGCAGAATAAAAATTGAAAATTTGTTCAGTGATCTGGATGTCATAAAAATAGTATAATGTCTGAAATTATTTGATGTTGCACCCACTGTTCAGTTTAGTTTGGTAGGGTCTTCAAGAGAACAAACACTGGTTGGAAATAGCAACAAGATTCACAGAGCCATTAAATATTGTTTCTGATAAAGAATTATTAATAAACTCATAAATCTCAATAAAGTTCTAGTCAAAGCATTTACATTAATAACTAATGCTGATTCTGGACAAAAAGCTTTGATGCATAAATTCAATGAGAATTGTTGAAGTAAAAATTCTCCCCAATAAATAGGTGATCCATTCTATATTATTTTATTATGGATTTCTTTTCTTATTTGTGTGTGTATTTACATGTGAGATCTATCTGTAACTATTTGTTATGCTTGTGTGCATAGATCTGAGATCCACCTCTGGTTGAAGTTTTGGAAAACATCTCATTTGTCTTAACTAATCTAATTACCTTTGAATGAAGGATTTCTATCCTTTTAACTGCCTGATAATTAAGTGGCAGATATTTATAATTTTAAAGGTACTTATTCCACAGTACTGATAATAAATGTTGCATTATTATGATTAACAATATCTCAAAGACAACACAAAGAGCTGAATTTGGGATGTAAGTGGGTAACACCAAGAGAAATGGCACACAGATATCCCTAAGCTGATACAACTGCTAATTATTTTCTCCGTTCAATAAGCTAAGTGACCAATGAGAACAAGAATGGAAAGGGATGGAAGGTATTAACTCCCTAGTCCTGGGTTTAGTCAATTTATGCTCACAGAGACCCATGTGTCCTCTGTCTGTAGCGACCTTTGCTGGTGCACAATGTAACAAGGAATTTGACTTGTGATCATTGTGATACTCTGCAGTCAGCTCTACTCAGTCTAGAAAAATCACTTCTACATCTTACTCTTTATGATTCATGATTTATTTAATTTACTTTTTGAATTTTCTTACTTTTCTTTCATTAGAGTTCTGGATATGCTGTGCTTTCACAATAAACTATAATTAGTCTATTTGTATTATTTATTGCTTCAACCTGTAGTACATTGCAGTTGGGCATTAGATTTAAAATGCATATTGGAAAGCTTCTTGGTGAATATAGTAGTAACCACATAAATGCTCCTTTTACTTTCCTATGACCCTCCACCTTTTGTGTGAAAAGACTTTATAGACACACAAAAAAAGAGAATGAATTTATAACAGTAGGAAGGAAACTAGAAGCAAGTAATCAGTAAAGAAATTTTAAATTTTTTGTAGAAAAAAAGTGATTTAAAGTAGGTCTACAGGTAAAGTTGAGTAGTGGAATGCAGAGTCATAGCAGAGCTGAGAGCAACTCTTTGGAATCCTAATCATGAGTATAGGTCAGGAGTAAGAAAAGGAACAAAAAGTGGACATTAGCAGATTTTTCTGAATGAGAGTTAAATCATTTGGTTCACACATCTTCTCCTTCCTCTTCTCCTCCTCTACTGCACTCCTTTACACTCACCACCAGCTGTCTAGTAGAATGATTTTTATCCCTACATTGAACACCTGAGGATTCTTCCTTAATAGTTTGTATGCTACTGGAGACAACTCTCCCTCATTCTGCAATTCTGAAAGTGCTCAGGAAGGCCTGTCAGTGACCCAGCTCTATCCACAGTACATCAGGGAGGAAACACTCATCTATTTTCCATAATAATGATAGGATGTTTCATTAATAATCTGAGCAAACCATTAAGAGTCACTAGAGAAGAGGAAAATAACCATTGAGAACAAAAGGATCAGAGTAAAAAGAAGAAATAATTCCAAAGGGAAAACAAATTATTCAGGAAGCTACTAAGTATAAGTGACAGAATAGGAAGATAGCCAGAAATGAGCAGTAGCTAAGAAACCAATAGCAAGATACTAAGAGAATAATCTAAGGCTGTGGTCTAGATTTCCAGATTTTGCGGCACCCAGGCTTCCTAAGAGAAATACTTCATGCCACTTTGAAAATTCCCCTTTCTAACCCATTTGACACCTTTTTATTCCACATTATCACACCTTAGGCAGAAATCTCAGGTTAAACTTTAGTGAGCCTGTTGATTCAGTTAGGCCTCATTTACACACATTTGCATTGTGCTTTTGACACCCCAGTGGACTTTGGACACCATATTTGTTTTGACTAGGCCAATATAAATTCAAAAACTTCCCCTCCCAACATGAGGGTGGAGATTAATAGATGATTTGAAAAAGACCTGTTGCTCTAGGTGCTCAAATTTGAAGATTTCAAGTGAAATCTCTTCTAGACCTTGGGGAAGATGCCTCTTCTGGGCCAGGCCACTTGGAACTCTCGGAAGTGTTCTTTTCTCTACTTAGGCTGCCTTGGTAGTTGCTCAATAAAGTGCTTTCAAAGCTGTATTCCTTTGCCCCTGAATCTTGTTAGTGGGCCTCCCTGTCTATCCTCTTAGGGAGGATCTAAAAGTTGAGACCACTTCACAATGCAGAGCAACACCCAGCCCAGGCTGACCCTGTTGTACTTTGGTCATAAAAGACATAATAAAAATGGAATGTAGAGTCATAAGAAAAGCTGATTAATGATTAACAAAATATATTTAGCTTGATAATAAAAAGGTGAATACATAGAAAACTTTAGAATACATAATGTAAGAGTATTAGAATATAATTCACAATTTCTTAAGAGTGAAGAAAAACACAAACCTTTAAAGTTAAAGAGTAAGGTTCATGAAAAAAGACTCAAATATGGAGGCATTCTCCAGGTACTTGCTAACACCAGAAGTATTCTCCAGATATTTACTAAGAATGAAAACTTACAAAAGTTAATATTCTAAAAAATTATGAAAATAAGGTTGGGCATGATTCTGAGGAATTTGGAAGAGTAAGGACAGAGATTACATTGGATTTTATTACTTGTTTTTATTTTATATTCATTGAAAAGTTTAAAAAGTAGAATAGAGATTCCTGCATGTTCTTCATTCCAAGTAGCTAATGTTAATATTGTGCATAAAAACAAAATAATAACCTAAACAAAGAAATCAACATCAATATGATGCTATTAACTAAACTACAAACTTAATTCAGAGTATATCAGTCTTGTCCACTATTGTCCTTTATCTGTTTCAGAATCCGATGCCGAACCTCACATTACACTTACTTGTCAATTCTTTTAAATAACCATGTTATAAAATTTTGTGAGGTTTTTCTTATTTTTCATGACCTTGACACTTTTGAAGAGTACTGAGGAGTTACTATTTTATAGATTATTGTATAGATTACTTTTATTTATTTATTTTTTGTCTGTTTTTTCATGATTATATTGAGGTATATATATATTTAACAAATATAAAACCCTTAGAAGTGATTTAGAAACAGATACACATACAGAGTCATTTGATTTATTTTAATGTTGATACTGTAGTGCTGTGGAGAAAGAATCTTTAATGAAATGTTTAGGTCAACTCAATAAATATATAGAGGAAAATGAACTCTTCTTTCTATTTTTTTGAGACAGGGTCTCACTTTGTAGTTCAGGCTGGCCTTGAACGCACTATGTAGCCCAGGTTAGCCTCAAACTCTCAACTCTTATTTCTTTATATTACATACACTAATACATTTAAAATGGGTTATGCCCTTAAATATAAAAGGTAAAATTATAACACAGTTGGAAACATAGGATAACTCTAATATCTATTTTTTTATAAATAAGATACAAAAAGAAATAGTTACATAAGAAAAATAATTTGGACTACCTTAAGAAGCTCCATTTTAAGTGAACACAATAGTATCGAAACACACCATTTGTAAGGTAAAAAGGCAAAATATAGAATGGGAAAAGTTGTTTGAATTACTTAGCATGTCTAAATGTATATAGCATATCCAGAATATTTAAAAATTACTGAAAATTGATGTAAAACAGCCTAAAAGATAAAACTTATATTGTTTCCATCGTATGTTGGTTTAACTTTGCATTTGGCTAATAACTAATGAGGCTGAACATGTTTATATGAGAACACGCTCAAAACTCAATAAACACATGAAAAGTGTTCAGCCTTATTAGTTACTAGCCAAATGGAAAATTAAACCAAAATATGATGGAAACACTCACTGGGATGGCTATATTAATAAAGACTATGTGATTCTACAATATCAAATTTTGGGGAAAAAAGTGACATCATCATGGTTGCTTACATCATGAGCAGGCATCATAATTTCAATGACAAGGCTTGGTTCCATAGAGCACCAGAGTCTGTTTTCTGTTACTCAGTACAAGTGATTCTCTGTCCAGAAAGATGATTTTTCAATTACTTATACTTATTACGTTTTATAGTGAACATGTCATATATTTTGTTGGTAATTTACAGGCATAAGGATACCCATCTATTCACAGATGAAAATCTGAATCATACTTAAATGAACTTGAATTAAATAAATCCTCCAAATAATATTGTATAATTAATTTAATGATTTTATACAATTCAAGATAAAGTTAGTACCCAAATTAACAGTTATAGTAAGCATTTATGTAGCAGAGGCAGGGCTGAAAATACAGCTTTACTTTTTTAAATATAGTGAAATAATCACAATTCAAAAACTTCAAGAAGTAACAAGAGTAAAAGAGCACAGGGTCCTATCCAAGATAGATGACAGGGTTAGCATTGAGGTACAGTACAATCACTTTAAAAATTTTTATGTACAATTATTTATATATTTAAGATTAGGCAACATTAACTTTAAAGTTTTTTAATGTTTTAAGCACTTTCCACATATCTTTGAAAAAACCTTTAACCACTATCATTTTAATGACTATATATTTAACTACTCTGTATATATTTTCTTTTTTTTTCACTTAAATTCTTTTATTGGTATATTTTAGGTGTACAGTATGTTTACATTTATCATTGGGTGCTTGTACCTGCATGTGATGTATCTTGGTTCTTATTTTTTCCCCATTACCTGTGTGCCCTTCACCCCCTCCACCCAGTATACATTTTCATTTATTGAATGCATGTTATAGGTTACCAACATTATTCTTGCTTCATTATCAAGCTAACATTTTAGCATAAATATTCCATCTTTTATCAGTTGTTTATATATTTTGTTCTTTTGTTTGGTGGTTTATATTTTTATTTCCATAATGTTATTCTACCATGGTGATGATATATATTTTTTTATTCAGGTATTACCAATTTATCTTCAATTCTTTTCCTTAAGTTTCACAATACTTTAGTTATATATTTCTAAAATATGATTTTGGTTTTACTTAATGATTTTACTAATGTTTAAATATATAAAAGGTTGAACGAAGAGGAGGCTTCTGGGTCAATGTGCTACAGCTCCCAGGGCAGAGGTGGCTTCTGGGTCAACCTACCACTGCTCCCAGAACAGAGGAGCTGTGCCAGCAGCACCCACCACTCTATACCCCCCGCCCCATCAAAATGAGAAGACACATAAACAAGCCTCAGAACCAGACTTCCAGATCACCTACAGCAACACCAAAGGGAAATGAGATGGAAATACTTTGGTACTCAACCACCTGGACTCCCTGAACTAGCAATGAAAGAGGATCTGGAAAAAATGAAATCAGAAATAATTTCTCAGATAACAGCAGAGATTGTGCCCATAGTGCAAGACATGATTAATAAATCTAGAGAGGGCACAGATAAAAAAATAGAGGAGCTGAAGAACATGATAGAATCCCAACATAGGAAACAAACAGATGCAAACAGATTTTCAGGAGATTAAAAACTCCATCGAAAGTCTATGTAGCAGAATGAGCCAATGTGAGGACAGAATTTCAGATATAGAAGATAAGATTGCAATTAGTGACCAGAAAAAGAAAAATTTCTTTAAAATTTTAAGGGACAATGAGAAATCAATCCCGCAGGTGCTAGATGATGCAAAGAAGAATAACATAAGACTGATTGGAGTCAATGAAGAAACAGGAGAGAGTGCAGATGATATTAAAAAACTGTTCACAGAATTGATGGCAGAAAACTCTCCAAGCAGGGGAAAAGAACTTGACATACAGATAAGTGAGGCATATAGGCCTCCAAATAGCCTTGATAAAAAAAAAATTTACACATAGGCATATAATTGCTAAGATTCCAGAAACCCAACAGAAGAACAAAGTTCTACAAGCAGTTAGAGAAAAGAAACAAATCACATACAAAGGAAAGTCCATCAGAATCACAGCAGACTTCTCAACACAAACACTCAAGGCAAGAAGAGTTTGGAGTGATGTATTTCAAGCCCTAAAGGAAAACAGCCTCCAACCCAGATTGATGTACCCTTCAAAACTATCTTTCAAAAATGAGAAATAAGAGACATTTATTGCTAAATGGATGCACATTGAGGCAATACTCTTAAGTGAAATAAATAGGACACACATGTAATACCGAACAGTTTCTGTAGTGTGAGAAACTGAAAGTGTAAATAAGGACTAAAAGGTATAATAGATAATGTGAAATAGGAAGAAAGGGCTCATAGGAAGGAGGGGCTCAAGGGGAAAGGGAAGTGGGAGGGGTAGGGGAAAGGAAAGAAGGAAATGGAATTAATATGAGAAAAAGAATAAAAGGAAACAAAGCCTTTGAAAATAGGGAAGGATGGAGGGGTTGAAGGGAGGGCAGAGGAAGGAAGAAAAAAATAAGAACCAAGAGAGTATGTAAAGGAGTATATCTCCAATGATGAATGTCATTATACTGCACACCTAACATGTACCAATAAAAGGATATACAAAAAAACCCCAACTATCTTTCAAAATTGATGGTGAAATAAGACACTTTCATGACAAAGAGTGCCTTAGTAACTTCATGCATACCAAACTAGCACTCCAAAGAGCTTTAGACAAAATCCAAGGAAAAGACAACGAGGATCACAACCCCAGGAAGCCCAGCAGAATGAATTCACTGAGCATGACAAGAAATTAAAAGCAAAGCAGGAGAATCCAACAAAAAGAAAAAGTCATGACAATGATAACTCAATTCGTATTAGTTATAACCATCAATGTTAATAGTCTCAACTCACCAATCAAAAGAAATAGACTGGGAGAATGGGTCAAGAAGCAAGATCCAACAATATGCTGCACATAAGAAACACCCTTAATTCAAAGGGAAACTTATAGACTGAAAGTTAAAAGGTGGATAACAATACTCCATGAGACAGAACCCCCCCAAAAAAGCAGGAGTAGCTATTCTCTTTGCAGATCAAATGGATTTCAAACCCACACTGATTAAGAAGACAAAGAAGGACACTACATGCTTGTAAAGGGAACAATCCAATAGGAAGAGATGATAATCATAAACATCTATGCACCAAACACTAGTGCACCCAACTATATAAAACAAATACTAATGGGCATGAAAAATCATATAGCACTAATACAATAGTAGTGGGGGACCTCAATACCCTACTGTCACAAATAGATAGATCAACTAGACAAAAAACAAGCAACAAAGTACTAGAACTCAATCAAACGCTTGAATAAACAAACTTAAGAGATGTTTACAGAGTGTTTCACCCCACAAAATCAGAATACATATTCTTTTCAGCTGCACATGGGTCGTTCTTCAAATTAGACCACATACTTGCTCATAGAATATATTTAGGTAAGTGCAAAGGAATTGAAGCTATCCCCTTTATATTATCAGACCATAGTGCGATGAAATTGGAGATTCATAGCAAAAGAAACTGGAAAAATTTCATAAAGCTGTGGAAATTGAACAACACACTTCTGAATAACCAATGGGTCACAGAGGAAATTAAAGAAGAAATCAGACAGTTCCTTCAATTAAATGACAAAGACAATACAACATATCGGAATCTATGGGACACAATGAAAGCAGTCTTATGAGGGAAATTCATAGCAGTGAATATGCATATTAGGAAAACAGAGCGAGCCCAATTAAACAACCTGATGCTGAACTTCAAGGTTCTAGAAAAAGAAGAGCAGGACAAACCCAAAGCCCGTAGAAAGGAGGAAATTATAAAGATCAGGGTAGAAATCAATGCAATGGAGGCTAAAAAAATAATGTAAAAAAATCAATGAAGCCAAGAGTTGATTCTTCAAAAGAATCAACAAAATTGACAAACCCTTAGCCAACCTCATCAGAAAAAGGAAAGAAAAAGCCCAATCCCTGCAATTAGGAATGAAAAGGGTGAAAGTACAACAGACCCAGCAGAAATCCAGAGGATCATCGATACCTACCTTGAGAGCCAATACATCAATAAGATAGAAAACACAGAAGAAATGGACAGATTCCTAGATACATATGAATTAACAAAGTTGAATGAAGAATACCTAAAAATTCTGAACAACCCAATATCAATCAATGAAATTGAAAACGTAATTAAAAACTTACCAACTAAGAAAAGTTGGGCCCTGATGGCTTCACTGCTGAATTCTATAAGACATTTAGAGAAGAACTACTGCCACTACTGTTTAAATTCTTCAATGAAATTGAAAGGGAAGCGATACTCCCGAATTAATTCCTAGAAGCAAGCATCACCTTCATCCCCAAAGCAGAGAAAGACCCAACCGAAAAAGAGAATTATAGGCCAATCTCACTAATGAACATAGATACAAAAATCCTTAATAAGATACTGGCAAATAGAATCCAGAATATCATCAAGAAGATCATATATCCTGAACAAGTGGGATTCATCCCAGTGATGCAGGGCTGGTTCAACATATGCAAGCCAATCAATATAATACTCTATATCAATAGAGCCAAGGACAAAATCCATATGATCATTTCAATAGATGCAGAAAAAGCATTTGACAAAATCCAACATGCATTTATGATAAAAACCCCACAAAAATTGGAATAAATGGTCTCTACCTCAGTCTGATAAAACCCATCTATGAAAAACCAAACTAAATGGTCAAAAACTGAAATCCTTCCCACTAAAATCATGAACAAGACAAGGATGTCCACTATCACCACTCCTGTTCAGTATAGTTTTGGAAACATTAGCCTCAGTAATTAGACAAGAGAAAGAAATAAAAAGAACAAAGATAGGAAATGAAGAAGTCAAATTGTCATTATTTGCAGATGACAAGATACTCTATATAAAAGACCACAAGAACATCACCAAAAGTCTTCTGGACTTAATAACTAAATTCAGTCAAGTAGCTGGATACCAGGTCAACACACAAAAATTAATAGCTTTCTTCTACATGAACAAGACTCACTGAGAGAGAAATAGGGCAAACAATTCCTTTCACAATAGCATTCAAAAAACTGAAATATGTAGGAATCAACCTAACAAAAGAAATCAAAGACCTCTTCTCTGAAAACTATAGCACTTTGTAAAGAGAGAGTGAAGAGGATTTCAGAAAATGGAAAGACATCTCTTGCTCCTGGGTAGGAAGAATCAACATAGTGAAAATGGCCATACTTTCAAAACTGCTATGTAGATTTAATACAATTTCAATTGAGATCCCAGCAGCATACTTCATGGACCTTGAGAAAACAATCCAAAAATTCATTTGGAACAAGAAGAGACCCAGAATAGCAAAAGCAATTCTAGGTAACAGAGATATGGCAGGGGGTATTACAATCCCCAACTTGAAACTATACTAAAAAGCTAGTGTGATGAAAACAGCATGGTACTGACAAAGAAACAGACCTGAGGATGAGTGGAACAGATTAGAAGATGTAGAAACAACTCCAGACACACTCAGCCATCTCATCTTTGATAAAGGAGCCAAACACCCTCACTGGAGGAAAGATAGCCTCTTTAACAAATGGTGCTGGAGAAATTGGGTTTCAACTTGCCAAAGACTAAAACTAGACCTATATCTCTCACCATGCACTAAACTAAAATTGAAATGGATTATAAGATCTAAATATTAAAACAGAAATGCCAAACCAGTTGGAACAGAAGTTGTGTAGAACTCTTGAAGACATTGGTTTAGGAAAAGATTTTATAAATAAAACCTCAATTGCCCATGAACTAGCACAAACAATCAACAAGTGTGATCTCTTCTTACTAAAAAGCTTCTCCACACTAAGAGAAACCACCAACAGTGTGAAGAGACAACCCACAATGTGGGAAAAAATTTTCACCCGTGGTCACTTAGACAAAGGTGTACTATCTTGAATCTATAAAGAACTTAAAGAAAAATAAGACCCACCAAATTTAAAGACCCAATCCGAAAATGGGCATCTGAAATGAACAGACATTTCTCACACAAAGAATTAGAAATGGCAAATAAACTTATGAAAACATGTTCAACATCACTGGTCATTCGAGAAATGCAGATGAAAACAATGCTGAGATTCCAGCTCACCCCAGAAAGAATGGCTGCTCTCAAAAAATCAACCAATAACAAATGTTGGTGGGGCTGTAGGGAAAGAGGAACACTGCTCCACTGCTGGTGGGAGTGTAGACTGGTGCAAGCACTGTGGAAATCAGTATGGAAATACCTCAAAGAACTAGGACTGGAAGTCCCATTGGACCCTGCTATTCCCCTGCTGGGTGCCTTCCCCAAAGAATTAAAAGAAACATATCGCAGTGATATATATGCACCCATGCTCATAGCAGCACAATTTGTAATAGCTAAAACTTGGAAGCAGCCCAAATGCCCATCAACTGGAGACTGGATAAAGAAAACTTTTTTTTTTTTTTTTTTTAATAAAATGGAGTACTACTCAGCTACAAAAAACAAGAAATTACAGACATTTATTGCTAAATGGATGTACATTGAGGTGATACTCTTAAGTGAAATAAATAGGAAACACATGTATAAATACTGAATAGTTTTTCTAGTGTAAGCAACTGAAAGTGTAAATAAGGACTAACAGGTATAATAGATAATGTGAAATAGGAATAAAAGGGGCAAAGGGGAAGGAATAGGGGAAAGGAAAGGAGGGAATGGAATTAATATAAGAAAATGGAAAAATGGAAACAAAGTCATTGTAAATACGGAGGGATGGAGGGGTTCAATGGAGGGCAAGTGAAGGGGGAAAAAATAAGAACCAAGAGAGTATGTAAAGGTGCAAATTTGTAATGATGAATGTCATCATATTGTATACCTAAAATGTACCAATAAAATGATATACAGTTAAAAATATATATACAAAAGTTTTTTTGCTGATTCTTTGACTTGTGCTTTAATCTAGTTTCTTTGGTGCTTTTTCTGAGTTGCTTGTTCTTTTAAAAAATTGACTCATGAGTTCAATAATTAAGTTTATTTTTAAAGATAAAAAGGATATTATAAAAGTTTAAAAAATAAAATACAATTTTATTTTTAAAATGATCATGTTTAACAAAAGTAGATAATTTTTCCTATCTGCTGCAGATACATTACTTTTTAAAAATGTCGCTAACATTCTTTCACTTTCTCACCTTCCAAAGCCTCTACTATGTGTACAATTTCTGTGTGTGTTTTAAAAATGACAGCAAATAAGTAATTATACATGTTATACAATGTTGATGTACCTATTTTTGAAACTATAATAATGTGTATATTTTTACCACTAGTATCTTTTTCATTTAATATTATGCTTTCATGAAAAGTCATGTTGATAAATATAAATATAGTTTATTCATTTAAACCAATTTCTTGACTTTGGCATTTTTACCATTTTGCGGTAAAAGATACTTCTTTGCTCTGAGTCCTGTGCTGTGCACTGTAGAATGATTAATAGCATTCTCAGCTTCTTCTCACTGGTAAAGATGCTTAACCTTGCTTTATTGGTAAGCAGAGCAAAGAAGCCTCCTTCACTTTCAGATTTAACAACCAAAAGTGTCTCCAGACATCACCAAATGATCCCTGCAGTGCAAAAGAACACCTAGTTGAGAATAGAGCTTTTAAATTAATACATAGCAATACATTATAAAGAAGATTTTATTTGACAGATAGGTTGTTTACAGTCTCCAATATTCCAAATAATATTCCAAAGAACAGCATAGTGCATGTCTTCTGTGCATTTATGCTACAATTCTCTTATGGTACATAACTGGTAGTGGATTTGCTAGGTTGGGAAGAAATTTATAAGATACACTGTAACTTCAAATTAATTTCACAAATTTAAACAATTACCAGCAATGTACATATTTCATGTCATTCAGTACTTTTGCTAATATTTTGTTCAATCAGAATTTTAAAAATATTTATCAGTCTCTTATGTACAAACAGTAAGTCATGATCACTTTTAATTTCCATTGTCATGGTTACCAGAGAAGATAAGCATCTTTTCAGCATTTTCTTTACTACTTTTGATTCTTATTCTCTAACTTGCCTGCTCATATCCTGTTCCTGTTTTCAAATTAGGTTTTTATTTATTTTAAAATTTGTTGTAGAAATCCTTTGTGCTAGAAGTAAGCTTTCTGTTTTCTCAATCAGTGCCTTAGTTTATTGTGACTTCTGTTCTCCATTTAAAAATTAATAAGATAGCCAGAAAAGCCAACTTTATTTTTATTATTGTACTTTTCATGTTTATTAAAAAAAAACTTCAGCCATAAGAGCATTTATTTAAATGTTAAAACTTATCTGTTTTTACATTTTGGTCTTTAATTCAACTGAATTTATTTGCCAGATTTCAAGAATATAATTGACAATGTACAATAAACTGCTCATATTTAAAGTGTTCAATACTTACACATGTTTAGACCTATGAAATCACTGTATGAAGATAGCTTTCATCCACAAATATTTCCTCGTGCATTAAAAAAAAAAATCTTTCTTTCTTTCTCTTCCGTTATATACATCCCCTTTTATCAGCAGGCAACTGTTTGTCTGCTCTGTCACTAAAGATTAATTTTCATTTTATGTCATTTTATATAGAAATGGAAGCTGTTGAATCCCCCCCAGAGGTCCATAGTTTAGTCCCCAGGATGACATTATTGGAAGGTGCTGTGGGTCTGTAGAGTGGGAGCTTTGTGAGAGGCCTTCAAAGTTTCAGGAGCATAAATTGGAAGAGGATTGCAGGATGCTAGCCCCTCCTGCCTTCCTACTTCCGGGTTCCTTGTGCATGATTTGAGTGGTTTGTTGCAGCACATGCTCCTCGTTTGCCTTCCAGTGTTTTTACTGGGGCCCAAAGCAATGGGTCACTTGTTCATGGACCGGCACCTGCAGAACCATGGCCTAAAAAATCTTCTCTTTTATTAGCATTTCCTTATACTGACAGAAAGCTAACTATTAAAAAAGCATGCGGTATATATTGGTCTTTTTCTGGCTCTGTAAGGTATTGTTATTAACAATATGTTGTTACACTCACCAATATAGCTCCATTGTATGGCTATGTCACAAATTATTTATGGACAACTATTTGAAGGGATTTTTTTTAATTTCTCTAGGACTAGGATGATTGTGACTTGTGATAGGGGTACATGTAACTTTGTAAAAAGAAAATACCAAAAATTATTTCTATGTGATTGTTTCATTTTATAAGTCTACCAACAGCATAGGAAAATTCTCAGTTGTTCCACATTTTTGCCAACCTTTTGTTTGGTCAGTGTTTTAAATATCATCTATTTTAAGGACTTTTTTTTTTTGGCCTTTTGAGACAGTGACTATGTAGCCCAGGCTGGTCTCAGACTTGTGGCAATTCTCCTGACTCATAAATTAAGTGATTCTAGAAAGACATTTTAAACTAAGGGCTCAGATATTCATTGGTTTTAGTTTTTCTAATTTTCTGATATACATGGTAAAAATCAACTTTTATGTTGGGCATATGTGATGCATACTCAAAGTTAAAATATATCCATATGCTATGTTGATAAAATATCACATGATTTTTCTCCAATTTTATATTAAACAAAATTTATGTTTAAATACTATATTTATTTTAGCATTTGAAGAGAGTCAAGTACAGAGATACTCTCACTAATTTCACCTAATTTTCATAGTACAAACTTGAAGAAACATGGTGGAAAGACATTATACAAATGATAGGAAATAGGAATTACATATCCAAAATTTCCACTTACTATGACATTAGAGTTGCCTAGCCTCTTTGGTGATTATCTGAAAATTAATGGCATAAAATGCTTTTGCTATAATTTGCCATACTCCTCAAAATCAAGTTTATTTTTCAAAGTTAGTTATTATATAGGTTTACTGAATGTATAGTATCCATTTTATCCAACTTAATTTTAATTATCAATTAAAGGATGAACTTTAATGAGGCTTCACTATTCTGCTAATTAATAATTATAAGATACTTATATAGTCCACAACTTTACCATGGGGGAGTACAAACTATTCTAATTTATTTGAAAGGATAAGTTGACAAAATTTAAAGGAAATGGAAAACATTCTCATTAATATTGATTGCTACACTAGCTTAAATATTAATGTTTCCATTTTCTTTACATCATGTTGATTAAGATGTATCATGAAATAAAACCTTGGGAAATATTAATATTGATTAACTAAAAGCTAAACAAGAGCCAAAATGTTGACAGTGTTGCAACCTAGAGAGTGAAAGTGCTTCCTATGCTATTGTTTTGTAAGTAGGTCATGTGTTATATTTACAAAGCAGTTGTTCACAGGGACACAGGAAAATCAAAATAATTTTAAAAATCTGCACATATATACCCATATCCACAAATACACATATTCCATGAGAAAAGCAGTTACTTTATTGTGCTTTTATAATGACTACTATCCTTTAGCACTCCTTATTAAATTGCACAATCACAGCTAGCTTTAGAACAGTAACATAGATGTTTTCATTTTTATATTTCAGAATTTAAATTTTGTCTTGTGAGCTATTTATTCAAGTGTATAGGGTTATTAGCTTATAAATAATGTATAAAACAGTGAAATAAAGCACAGGAATCCAATTGCATGCCAGTACTCTTAGTTTCTTTTTATTATACTATGATGATGTGGTTAGCAAACTCCTCTTTCACTTGCCCTAAATGGCCTCATGGAGCCATAGAGTTTTCTTTGAGACATGAAGAATAAGAAGGAAAGACAAAGGGGCCTTTTTCAATGTTAGTGAGCCACTTTTAAAGAACTTTTATCTAAAAACCTTCTTGAAATTCAAGATCTACTTTCATCTCCTGCTGGGAAGTGTATGTTTTAAATGCAGGCACATGTGTAAAAATGGTTCTGATATGAAGGAGAAAGCAGAAAATATACTCAGCACAGTAATCTCTAGCACAATATAACAGAAAACTGAAAGTGTGGCTAATTAGTGGAAGATGTGCTATATGGAATGTTAATATATGATTGTCCTGAGGTTGGGAGTTGATGTAAATCCTGAGAGGCGACTTTTGATTTCATTGCTTACCAAGTGAATGAACTGTAAAAAGAGAGTTTAACTTAGTCTTTTTAAAGCATAAGTAGAAAATACTGTTGATAAAAGTATTTAGGTTCTGTTCTCACAAATTTACTTTTGGAAATTAAATCTGATGGAGAGGTGGATGCCTAACCAGTGATATCTTCGGCTGCCTTCCACTTTGAAGCTCCTGTTTGAGATCCCAGACACATCTGTCTTTCAGCTGTCTCATTTTCCCATTTTACCTTTCTCTCTCATGTCCCTAGATACGTCAGTTAAGTGACAGCCATGAGAAATAAGATGCCCAGTAACAAAACCCAGTAGCATATTTTAAAAAGGAATTACTTTCTACAGAAATGTGCTGTGTAATTATGACTTTATAAGTGGATATGAATTAAACACGTTCATATTTGACAATTTAAAAATTTCTTAGTTGATTATGGCATGGAATGGGGTTGCTTTTAATAATTTAGTTAAAAAAGAACTACCTCACTCTCTGAACCCTTACGTCTTTAATGAACAAATGGGGCAGGGGGAGACTTAGGAGTGTGCAGTTAATCATGGAAAGATTAAAATTATTCCCTTAGTTGCTTAAAAAAGAAAGGGGGGGAATGGTTAGAAAATGACAACCTGAGATATGTTATATAAGAATATGGCATGCAGATAAATTCAAGGACATATTTACAAGCAAACTAATTAGCCCAATATTTTCAATGCTTAAAGAAAAATTAAAATAAATGTAGTTGCACTTGATGATGTCCTAATGTACCTTGAAGTAGAACAACTAAAAAATCCAATGAAATACAAACCTGTCCATTTATTGGCACTGCAAAGTTCTTGCAGTAACAAGGAAAAAAAGGCCTGAGTTGAGGAGGTGAAGCTGAAGGGGGTGGGTTCCTCTGTATTATCTACTAAAGTTAATATTAACACATTCTAGATATAAAAACAGACACACAGGCCAATGGAACACAATAGAGAGTTTAGAAATAAACCCAAGAACATATTGTCAATCAATTTTACTAAGTGTACCAAAAATACACAATGGGTATTCTTTTCTATAAAAGGTAGCTGCTCAAGTAAGTGATGTTGGTAAAATGGGATACTAACATGCACAAGAATGAAATTAGATCTTATGCTATACACAAAAATAAATTGAAAATATTTTAAAGACTCAAATGTGACACTCAAAGCCATAAAATCGCTATAAGAAAACATAGGGAAGACCTCCTTGATACTGGCTTTGACAATTATTTTTTTTTGCTACACTATAAATTTAAGCAGCAAAAGCATAAATAAAGAAATGAGACTACTTGTATAGACTAAAAGCTTCTGCAGATTCAAGGAAATAGCATAAAAAGCCTGTGGATTGTGAGAAAATATTTGCAAAGCATATGTGTGATAAGTTGACCTAAAATATAAAGAAACTGTACTGGAAACCTTTTTGGAGAAGTTTCCGTACTAGAAGAGAAATAGCTCCTAGAGATACTGAAGAAAATTCATGAGTGCTAAAATGTCTTAGTAAAGTTTATTATTTTATAAAAGAACAACAAATTATGAAAAAAATAACAAACTGTCATAAGAGAAAAATATTACTAGTAGAACTATAATAGTAGACATCTTAAAGACAAGACTTTGTAAACCCAAAATACATGAAAATGACTAAAGGACATTTCTGATTGGGGAGAAGATATAAATAAATATGCTTATGCACATCTGTTGAAGAAAACTGACATGAAGGGACTGGTATATATAAGTATTAAACAATAAAATTCAATATTTTCAATAGAAATCAGGGAAAGAGAAAATATTGAATGAATAAAAAGATATAACAAAATAGGATCATATAAACATCACTATTACACTGTTAAAATATATGTAAAAAGCTTAAACTCATCAATCAAAAGATAATCCTATCTGAATAGATGAATCTCTGACATTGTTATTCGTATGACACATAGAGAGTCTGACAATAAAGCAATCTTAATCACAAAATACTGAGTAGGTTGTTACATACATAATAAAGGATGTGTGAATTGTCAGAGTACATAGATAATGTAATAAATCAAATGATAAGACAATTAATATATACATAAGGTAAAATCAGGGCCATAAAGGTCCTAGAGAAAAACAGGGTAATAATTTCATGAACCAAGAATAGGCAAGGATTTTTAGACTGCTCTAACAAAAAGTACTAGCTATAAAAATTTTTAAAATTTGTAAATTTGTACTTCATCAAAATTAAAATGTTTTTCTTCAAAAGACAACACTAATGCAATAAAAAAGTAAGTCACAAACTTACAAATATTTGTAAAACTCTCTCATAAAACAAATGCAAAATAAAGAACTCTTCCAACTCAATCAAAAAAATAGACAAAAGATTTGACTAGATTCTCCACAAAGGAAATAGGTTACAATTTATAAATAGGCATTTGGTTTTTTTTTTAATTCTTATATTGGTACATTTTAGGTATTCAATACGTTTAGATTTATCGTTCGGTGCTTGTACCTGTACACAATGTATC
This sequence comes from Heterocephalus glaber, assembly GCF_053883595.1. Taxonomy (NCBI): domain Eukaryota; kingdom Metazoa; phylum Chordata; class Mammalia; order Rodentia; family Bathyergidae; genus Heterocephalus; species Heterocephalus glaber. Next base: position 9,021,620 of record NW_028258310.1, on the reverse strand, counting down.
TTAATTCTTATTTTTTTCCCCATTACCTGTGCACCCTTCACCCCCTCCACCCTTCCCTATTTACATAGATTTTGTTTCCATTTTTTTCTCATAATTTTTCCTTTCCCTTCTTCCCTTTCCCTTTCCCCTCCCACCACCCCTACACCTTTAGACCTTTTCCTATTTCAAATTATCAATTATTCATTTTAATCATTTTCATCCTTATTTACACTTTCATTTTCTCACACTAGAGAAACTATTTGGTATTGACATGTGTGTCCTATTTATTTCACTTAAGAGTATGGGCTGAATATGCATATAGTTAGATATAAATAACTTTAGTTTCTCATTCTTTATGGCTGAGTAGTGCTCCATTTCATAAAAAAACCACATCTTTATCCAGTTTCCAGTTGATGGGCACTTGGTCTCTTTCCAAGCTTTAGCTATTGCAAACTCTGCTGCTGTAAACATGGGTGCACATATATCACTGTGGTATGATTCTTTTAATTCTTTAGGGAAGATACCCAACAGGGGAATAGCTGGGTCAAATGGGACCTCTAGTCCTAGTTCTTTGAGGTATCTCCATACTGATTTCCACAGTGGTTGCACCAGTCTGTACTCCCACCAACAATGGAGAAGGGTTCCTTTCTCTAAACAACCCCCTCAACATTTCTTATTGGTTGATTTCTTGATAGCAGCCATTCTTTGTGGGGTGAGGTGGAATCTCAGTGTTATTTTCATCTGCATCTCTCAAATGACCAGTGATGTTGAATATTTTTTCGTGTATTTATTTGGTGCTTTTACTTCTTTGTCTGTTCATTTGGGATGCCCATTTTTGAATTGGGTCTTTGATTTTGGGGGGTCTGATTTTTTTCAATTCTTTATATATTCTCGATAGTAGACCCTTGTCAGAGGTACAGCTGCTAAAAATTTTTTCCCACATTGTAGGTTGTTTCTTAGCTCTGTTGGTGGTTTCTCTTGCAGTGCAGAAGCTTTGTAATATGATGAGATCCCAGTTGTTGATTCTTTGTGATAGCTCCTGTGCTACTGAGGATTTGTTCATAAAGTCTTTTCCTATGCCAATGTCTTCAAAAGTTCTACTTAACTTATCTTCCAGCAAGTTTAGTGTTTCTGTCTTAATATTTAGATCTTTAATCCACTTTGATCTTAGTTTAGTGCATGGTGATAGGTATAGGTCTAGTTTTAATCTTTGGTGGGTTGAAATCCAGTTTTCCCAACACCATTTATTAAATAGGCTATCTTTCCTCCAATGAGGGTGGTTGGCTCCTTTGTTAAAGATGAGGTGGCTGAGTATGGCAGGAGTTGTTTCTGCATCTTCGAACATATTCCACTGATCTTTGAGTCTGTTTCTTTGCGAGTACTATGCTGTTTTTATCACAGTAGGTTTGTGGTATAGTTTCAAGTTGGGGATTGTGATACCCCCTGCCATGTCTCTGTTCCCTAGAATTGCTTTTGCTATCCTAGGTTTCTTCTGATTCAAAAATAATTTTTGGATTGTTTTCTCTAGTTCTGTGAAGCATATTGTTGGAATTTCAATTGGCATGGCATTGAATCTATATAGTAGTTTTGGAAGTAGGGCCATTTTCACTATATTGATTCTTCCTACCAGGAACAAGTGATATCTTTCCATTTTCTTATATCCTCTTTGATCTTCTTTTTCAGAGTGCTGTAGTTTTCAGTGTAGAGGTCTTTTGCTTCCTTTGTCAGGTTGATTCCTAGATATTTCATTTTTTTAGATGCTATTGTAAAAAGAATTATTTCCCGAATTTCTCTCTCAGTGAGTCTGCTATTTGTGTAAAAGAAGGCTATTGTTCTTGAGTGTTGATCTTGTATCCAGCTACTCTACTGAATCTGTCAATTAGGTCTAGAAGACTTTTGACCCAGTTTTTTGGGTCTTCCATGTCGTTTATCATATCATCAGCAAATAATGACAGTTTCACTTCTTCCTTTCCTATCTTTATTCCTTTTATTTCTTTCTCTTTTGTAATTGCTATGGTTAATGTTTCCAGAACAATATTAAACAGGAGAGGTGATAGTGGGCATCCTTGTCTTGTTCCTGATTTTAGCATGAAAGTTTTCAGTTTTTGATCATTTAGTATGTTGTTGGATGTTGGTTTTTCATAGATAGCCTTAATCAGGTTGAGATAAAGACCTTCTATTCCAATTTTCTGCAGCATTTTTATCATGAATGGTGTTGGATTTTGTCAAATGCCTTTTTTGCATCTATTGAGATGATCATATGGTTTTTGTCCTTGACTCTGTTAATATAGTGTATTACATTTATTGATTTATGGATGTTGAACCATCCTTGCATCCTTGGGATAAATATGACTTTGTCAGGGTGTATGATCTTCTTGATGACACTCTGTATTCTCTTTGCCTGTATCTTGTTCAGGATTTTTGCATCTATGTTTCTTAGGAAGATTGGCCTGTAGTTCTCTTTTTGGGTTGGGTCTTTCTCTGGTTTTGGAATCAAAGTAACACTTGCTTCTAGTAATGAATTTGGAAGCCTTGCTTCCCTTTCTATTTCCTTGATGAGTTTAAAGAGTAATGGCCATAGTTCTTCTTTAAATGTCTTTTAGAATTCAGCAGTGAAGCCACCAGGACCTGGGATTTTCATGTTGGTAAATTTTTTATTACATTTTCAATTTCACTCATTGTAATTGTTGTGTTTAGAATTTCCATTTCTTCTTCATTTAACTTTGGCCATTTGTATGTATCTAGGAATCTGTCCATTTTTTCTATGTTTTCCATTTTATTAGAGTACAGATTCTCAAAGTAGTTATCGATGATCCTCTGGATTTTTTACTGGGTCTGTTGTGACTTCACCTTTTTTGTTCTTACTTGCATGAATTTGAGCCTTTTCTTTCCTTTTTTTGATAAGGTTGGTTAAAGGTTTATCGATTTTATTTATTCTTTCAAAAAACCAACTCTGGTTCATTAATTTTTTGTATAGTTCTTTTAGTCTCCATTGCATTGATTTCTGCTCTGATCTTTATAATTTCCTTTCTTGTATGAGCTTTGGGTTTGTTATGCTCTTCTTTTTCTCAGAGCTTGAGGTTCTGCTTTAGGTTATTTAACTGAGTTTTCTCTGTTTTCTTAATATGGGCTTTCAGTGCTATGAATTTCCCTCATAGAACTGCTTTCATTGTGTCCCATAGATTCCTGGATGTTATACTCCCATTATCATTTACTTGTAGAAACTGTTTAATTTCTTTTTTAATTTTCTCTCTGACCCATTGGTTGTTCAGGAGGGTGTTATTCAATTTCCATGTGTTTGTGGGAGTTTTGTGGTTTCTTATGTTATTGATCTCCAATTTTATTGCACTATTGTCTGATAATATACAGAGAATAACTTCAATTCTTTTACATTTACTTAGATGTGTCCTATGAGCTAGCATGTGATCTATTTTGGAGAATGATCCATGTGCAGCTCAAAAGAATGTTTATTCTGATTTTGTGGGGTGGAACACTCTGTAAACATCTATTAAGTCCATTTATTCAATAGCTTGGTTCAGTTCTAGAATTTCATTGTTAATTTTTTTTTTCTAGATGATCTATTTGTGATAGAGGGGTGTTGAGGTCCCCCACTCAATTCTATTAGTGCTTATTTGGTTCTTCATGTCCATTAGTATTTGTTTTGTATAGTTGGGGGCATTCATATTTGGTGCATATATATATCTAGGATTGTCATCTCTTCCTCTTGGATTGTTCCCTTCACAAGGACATAGTGACCATCTTTGTCTTTCTTAATTAGTTTTGGTTTGAAATCTGCAAATAAGACTGCTACCTCTGCTTTTTTCTGGGTTCCTGTGGCATGAACTGTTTTCCATTCTTTCACTTTCAGTCTATGAATTTCTTTTTGAGTTAAGTGTGTTTCTTGTATACAATGTATTGCTGGATTTTGCTTCTTAATCCATTGTGTTAGTCTATTTCTTTTGATTGGTGAATTGAGGCCATTAAAATTAATAGTTATAATTGATAGATATTGACTCATCCTTGCCATGATGTTTTACTGTTGTTGGCTCTTTTATTTCTTATTTCCCCCTCTTTCCTTTTAGTGTCTTATTTTGCCTGGTGGCTTCCCTCTGTTGGGCCTCATGGAGTTGTGACCTTCATTGTCTTTTTCTAGGATATTGCTTAGAATTGTTTGGAGTGCTGGTTTGGTGTTCATGAAATTTCTCAGGTGTTCTTTGTCATGGAAATATAATTTCCTCATCAATTTTGAAAGATAATTTTGCAGGATAGAACAGTGTAGGTTGGAAGTTATTTTTTTTTTTTAAGGCTTGAATACTTCACTCCAGGCTCTCCTTGATTTGAGGGTTTGTGCTGAGACTTCTGCTGTGATTCTGATGGGGTTTCCTTTGTAGATGATTTGTTTCTTTAACTGCCTGTAGGATTTTGTTCTTCTGCTGGGTTTCTGGGATCTTGCCTATTATATGTCTAGGTGTAGTTTTTTTTATCATGGCTAGTTGGGGTTCTATATGCCTCACTTATCTGTATCTCCAATTCTCCACCTCTGTCTGGGAAGTTTTCTACTATTAGTTCTGTGAACAGTTTTTGATGTCAATTGTACTTTCTCCTGTTTTTTGTGTGAAATCCTGTAAGTCTTATGGTATTCTTCTTTGCATCATCTAGCAGCTGTTGGATTGATTTCTCATGGTCCCTTACTGTCTTTCAGAAATCTGTGTTTTCATGGTCCATAACCACAGTCCTGGTCTTCTATATCTTATATTCTGTTTTCAGATTCTCTTAATCTGCTCTGCATGCTTTAAATGGAGTTTTTAATCTCCTGAATATCTGTTTGAATCTGTTTCATGGATTCCATTTTTTATTATGTTGGGAGATCATGGTTTCCATTTTTTTCTTATGCTGGGCATTCATGGCTTCCATCATGTTTCTGATCTCATCTATTTTCTTATCTGTTTCTGTTCTAGAGCCTCTAATCATGTTTTCTCTCTGCTCATATCTCTGTAGTTGTCTGGGAGATTATTTGTGCTTTCAGTTTTTCTAGAGGCTCATTCATCTGTTTTGTTACTTCCTGTGCTATCAGTTCAGTGTGTCCAGGTGGTTGATTATCAGACTTTCCCACCTCATTTCCCCTAGAATTTGCCTTTTGTGGGGTGGAAGCCTGAGTTTGTGCCTTGGTAAAATGTCTTCTCATTTTTGTTTTTGGTACTGTCCTTGGTTTAATTCCTGGGTTGATATTTAAAAAGTGCTTAATGTAGGTATCTTTGTTGCTTGTATTTAAAACCCTTGTGGAATGATTGCTTTTCAGGGGTGTCTTCCAGATATAGCTGGTGTTTAGGTTTTGAGTCTCCAATGGCTCTGAGGTGATCTCATTTTCATTATACCAGGAAGGACAACTGATTAGATGAATCACAACACCTTAGCCCAAGTGATACAATCAGCAATACCATAGCATCAAGTACATCTTAGAAAATGACAATTTGTGGTAGTTATTAATCAATCAGCTTTAACTGTGTGAATTAAGTCAAAATCGAGGACCAACCCTACATACTTTTATAGCGAATACACTTCAATACAGCAACTTTACCCTTTGGGATGGGCAATTAGGAGTTGAGGAGGGAGGGACAGGTAAAAAGATCAGGAAAGATTAGTGGTGAGGCCAGAAGACACAGGAAGATCACACAAATTAAAAATTGTTAAAGGCAAAAGGAAAAGGCAGAATGAAAGAACAAAGACATGAATAGCACCACCTATCAGCAATAGAGAGACTAGATACTGTATTTACTTTCCTTTAAAACTAATGATAATCAAGAGGAGGAAAAAGAGAAGAAAAGAAAAATAAAGGAGAAATCTGAATTCAGTCCAGAAAGGAACAATTAGGGAGATGAAGAGCAATGTGGGACAGTGAGAGAATGACAGACAGAGAGAGAGAAAAGATAAAAGAAAGAAGAAAAGAAGAGAGAAGTAAAAATTTGAAATGAGTAGAAAAAAGTAAAACTTAAGAATTAAAAATAAGAGAAAAAATTTTTTTTCTTTTTTGAAAATAACAAAAAATAAAAATGAAGGGCCTCCTTCAGGGTATGTCTCTGCTGTCACAGTAGGCAATGTAGGCAGCTGTGTGCATATACAAGTCAATGAGTCTCAGTAAGCCAGTAGCAGACCTGTGAGATTCAGGCAGATTTCTGGCTGCTAGTCGCACGTTGAGCTCCCTGTCCTCCTGCAGGGTTGAACTTTGCAAAGTTCTACTGCAGGTTCCAGTTGCCCTTCCCCTGAACATAGTGCAGGTTCTATGGGAGGTGATGATCCCTGGTGATGTTCCCTCCAACTTACCAAGTACGATGGTCTGGTATGTCTTTCCAATAGGCATTTGGAACAGCATTCAACATCAGAGAAAAGAAATTAAAATCATCAAGGCCACTATCTCCTCTTCAGCAGCCTCTGTTCTTGCCTCAGTGGACTCCAGTCAGAATTCCATTCCCATCATACCCTAAAAATGTCTTAGGTTGATCAGTGTTTCCAAATCCAGTGCTTCTTTCCTTTGCTCATGCTTCTCCTTTGAGTAGAATTCCATGGGGCTGTTTACTTCTTCAAACTAGAAGCACTTTCTTCACTCAGCTCTTTTTATAATTCTGGCCCAGACTCCCTCATTGAAGTGGGAAATCATGCGCCCCAACTGCTTATTCAACACATCCTTAGGCAGCCCACACTGAGATGCCTAGAAGAAACCTGATTCTCTCTTCCCTTCAACTTTTCGAGTCTGTTGATAAGCAACTCTCCACCCAGTTGCTCAACAGAAAACAGTGTAATGTTTTATTCCTTCTTTTTCAAATCATTCTTTATACCTGACAGATCAGCAAATCATAGAGATGTAGTCTTCAGAAAAATATTTTTAAAAAATTGAGTCTGACTGACTCTCAGCTTTGACCAAAAGCATAGATTTCTAGCCAGTTATATTTGCTTGGCAACAGCAAATATATTCCCACCTGCTTCCTTTTAGCCTCTCTTTGTTCCTCTATAGTCCACTCTAAGCAGCAAATGCCGGGGATCATATACATCTGAATAGTTCTTTTTCCTCCTCCCTTGGAATGTTTCTGTACAGCTCCAATAGTAAGGTTTAAACATTTTAATAAAACCTGGAAGCACCAAAATAATCTGGTCTCTGAATATCTCCACTTCCATTCTTTCTTGTTTCTTATCCTTGATCTTATGTTCCTACTCTCCTCCTCCTCCTCCTCCTCCTCCTCCTCCTCCTCCTCAATTTTCTTCCTCTTCTCCCACATCCTCCTCATCATCCTTTTCCTATTTCAAAAGCATATAAATCTTTCTCTAAGCTTAGGAATGGCTTCCTTGTTCACCTTCTCTCTGTGGAATTTTGTAACCATTTGATTCAGGCGTGATGTAGTGGTGATTCCTAATCTCACCCCTCTTAACCAATCAATCATTTCTTTATCACAGATACACATTTATTTTCTTCAGAACACTTACCTGTACTATGCATTTAGTCTTTTTATTGCTTCATCCTTAAACTCTAAATACATGAAAATAAAAGTAAAGTAAGTAATGGTTTTGTTATCTTTACATATCAGTATGTCCCCTGTCCATAATTTGTGTTCAGTAGATGCTAAATGCTGTGTGAGTCAGTGTGGCCAGGCTAGTGTTGTGGGCAGTAAAATAATTTACCAGGACCCGAGTAAAGATAAAGATAAGAGTTGATTTAGAACCAGAGTACACTGTCCTGGAGTGGAGGTGTGGCATGAAGGAGGAAAGTCTGGGCATGGGAGCAAGGGTCTTGCTGCTTTGAAAAGAGAGGGTTGGAAAAAAGGGAAGAAAGAGAGGAGAGGCCCATGCAATTCTTTGTCTCCTTTGAGTGGGTGCTGTTCATTATCCCTATAAGATATGGACCAGGGTCATGGCCATGGAACTCACACTGGTTACAGGAAGGCTTGCCAGAAGCTGAAGCAGCTCTTCCTGAAGCAGAGTATCTGAATTGGATGTAGGGTGCAATGGAGATCAAAATGGCTTCTCTCTGATTGCTTAGCTCTCCTCAGTAAATAAATTAATACATGGAAATTATTGGTGAAACTATTGATGCAAATAAAAGATTTCCGTTGTTTAGTCATGTCTCTGAAACTCAGTATGAGGAAGTATGTAAATGAAGAATAAAGATAGAAAAAGATAAAACCAGGCCACATGAAGTTAATTTAGTTTAGTTTAACACAGAGAAGATGAAAATGAAAATAATGATATTTTACTTTATTTGGGAACAATTGAAATAGAAATGTAACTTCACCTTTTATAGTTTTTGTCCTACAGCTTTTTGGTATGTGTTTTGTCTAATTAAATTGAATTAACAGGATAGTACATTTTGGATGGTAATTCTAGAAATTTGTACTTGAGAGTGATAAATTAAGTTTGGGCATTAATTCAAGCTGCTGAAGGAAAGCAATTTGTAAGCACATTATTTAGACTCTTAATTTTAAAAGACAATGAATCTTAGTCCATGCTCACGATCCAGGGAAGAATATTCATGAACATTCCTCCTTGAAAAGGACTCTCTGCAAGTTTTAGGGCTGAAAATCATCTCTCTACTTTGGAATATATATTGGGAGGACTGATGTTTAGCAAAGGAAGGCCAGTAATTCAGGCAAGTTAAGGAACCACTGAATGGTGGGTTAAAAGGGTCAGAGATGTAATTATTGATGTGAAATGATTGAGAGGATATTTTCTACTCATTGCAAATTCTGAGCATAATTCTATAGAAGTATTTAGATGCTTATAATGTTTAAGATTTGCAGGGTGATCTTAAGAGGTTATGAATATTTGGAAAAGATCATTTTGCCCCTGTCTTGTTAGCTATTTTAATGGAAATATGTAGTTCTGTTATCCATAGACTCAGAAGAAGGAGCTCTGTTTCTAGTCCTTTTTAATTATCTGCTATCTTATCTATAGAATCTGTAATCCCATTCTTGGTGACCTTTGGAAGGTCACATCTACCATTTGTTTTCTGATATCTCACATAGAATATGAATTGAAAACAGAAAAAAGTAATAAAAGAATACAAAGCACTTGACAGGTTTTAAGGAAATTACAAAGATTTAATAACTATTTAACATGGGATTAAAGTTATTATATAAGACACACCAATAGGTGAAAAAGAATAACTAAAGCATGGTGTATATTACAAATGAAAGATTAATCCAAGCACTATGGTGGATTGTCTCTTTAGTTACTCTGGTAAGCTTTTATAAACACAAACACTACATACCATTTGATTTAATTCTTACAGAAAATACCTGGTATAAATACTAGCAACTTGGTTGTGTGATAGATCCTCACATTTTAATTTTAATTTTGTTTTTCCATTTGTTTTAAACTTTATTTTTAAAAATTAAAAATTTCTTTTGCCAATTTTCTGACTGGTTAATACTGATCTTTTAAGCACAGTATTTTCTACTGATGTGTGACAGTCTGCTAGGGTGACTGCCCTTCTTGATTTGCTCTGGTGCAAGTTTTCCAGGCTACTGGGTTTTCAGTACTAAGTTTTTGTAAAGTCTGGGACACTTGGTCATTCTAACCCTGACAAGGAGAGAAAATATGGAAAGGTCTTTAAAAACAGGAGATCAAGCAGGAAAAGTTAAGGTGTCCTGAAAAGTTTCTTCCTGTTTGTAAATTAATCTGTCAGACTATTTCTGATAAAGGAAGCCATCTGACTTTTAGGATATTTCTAAGTGCAAATGTGCAGGTTTGAATAGTTACCAACCTGAGAGCAATGAACAGTGTCAGGATGAAAAATACATTTTGCTGGAAGTGTAGGAAATTCTTGTGGAGAACTGACATGGTAGCCTCAGTGTTCTGTTATAAAATGATTTGAAACCTGAAATTCATAATTTTTAAGTTGTTTTAGAGATTTATTGAATTCAGTCACAATCATCTTTGTGGTCTGTACACTTCTACTTAATATCCTTCCAATGATTTTTATTGCATTTATAATTTATTAGAGCAGTAATTTCACATAGGATCAGTTCTAGGGGGAGGACTCATGTAGGCTGAGATTGAAAATTTTATTAATATATTTTTGCATATACCTCTTTAACCTTACTGTTAGTCTTTATGAAGCCATTGTCTTACTAGATTTTCTCACATCACACTTTGACATTTTTCCTGGAACTTTCAAATGTATCCTTCTAAAATTCCTCGTGCCAAGTAAATACTGAGATTTCCCAACACTATTTTTTCCTCTCCTCTCCTTTCCTTTCCTTTCCTTTCCTTTCCAGTACACTCTCTTTCCTTATTTTTCCCTCCCCCTCTTTGCTCCTCTTTTTATTTCTCTTCTTATAAAAGGTGACTTTGGATCATACTTAGTTGGTGATCTAATCTAACCCCATTGTTTTAACTGTGACTCTATAATGGTGACTCTTGAGTTTACATCACTAGCCCAGAACTCTCTCCTGAGAATCAGATTTAGGGATACCATTGCTACCCATTGTATGCAACCAAGCCTCATGTCTTCTTCAATATCAATGTCACAGAAACTATCCTTATAATTATAGAACTAGCCTTTTCATAAATAGCTCTTCATATTTGCCAATTCAGAGCATGATAGAAACTTTTCCCAAAGCCTAGAAATTGGGGGTTATCTTTACTCTCCTATCTATCCAGTCGATGATTTTTTTTATCATTTCTATACTTCTTAAGCTATACTTGTCTATTTCCCTTGATACAGACTATCATTTTTTTTCACCTGAATTACTGCAACAAGCTGTAATTTGTCTTCCTGTGGATAAATGGCCTTGTTCTTTCTTCAATGAATTCTGTACACTGTAACCAGTTGCCTTCTAAACAATGAATCTTATCATGTCTTTCTCAAGTTAGAAATTTTTCAAGGGTGAAGTCCAAATTACTTAGCATAAATTAAACAGCTTTTAGGGCCTATAATATATTTACTTGCCCACCCTGATCCCTAAATACTTGGTTGTGCCATTCCTGAACTTTTCATGCCTTGTTAATATTTCTGAACCTTCAAAATTCAGCTCAGGGACCACATTCTTAAGGACATGTGTTAATTGCTAGTATAACAAAATAACTGTATATACCACTTACATAGGCATTTATCTAATTATTGTAATTATTCATTTTTCTTCACCATAAATTCTTAGCTTCTTGTGTACAGAGACTACATATTATTATTATTTATCTTTCTGATTTCACCACCTAGCAAAAGAGGTGGCACATGGTAGGTGCTCAGAAAATCCTGTTGAAAATCATAGCAAAACTCAGCCTGACTTTCTAAATCTGACTATCATAAAGTGAAATCATTTCTACACAGTCTTAAAGAACAAGGGTATAGATCTTTACATTGCTGTACTTTGCATGCTGGCAAGAATCAAGACAATATTTTATATTATCTATATGGTTGAATTTGTATTTCCTTTTTCTTTCTATGTCTCCTTTTGCAAAATGATTACGATTTTTATTGTACTGTAGTCTCACACATCTAGTAATTTTATGCCATCAGGTAATAGTCATGATAGACTAGAAATTCTTGTTTCTTAAATTAACAAGTGTGAGTTTTAATGTAGATCTTGAAATTATGTTAGTCTATAATTCTGTACATACTATTTGGTTTCTTTTATTGTTACTTTTCATATATAAAATGATAAAATGATAATGGTACTTTTTGTAGAAATATTAGGAAACTTAGAAACAATGTGCATCAAATAAATAACATAGATGGTCCATAAATTATTATTATGTTGGGCCCAGCAATAGCAGTCAGTGTTCCAGCAACAACAGCAGTTATAATTCTACCACAAAACTGAATTCTCTTGTTTTAAAATAAAATCCATGAAGGAGTATAAGAAATATGAAATTCCTAGGGTGCAAGTGAGCTCATAGTTTCACATTCATAGTCTACTAAGGGCACCAAACTGTAATTCCACCATAATAAAAGATCTAGATGCTTTACTTTGATTTTTTCAAATCCATAAATTTGTAAATTCCATACATTTATTGAATTACATGTCAAGTATGTTAGCAAGCATTATGGGAAGATGCAAATCAAGGCATTAAGCTATCACAAAGGAGCTTAAAATTCATTCAGTAAGCTAAGAAAAATAGAAGTAAAGGTGCTTGAAAATAAAAATTTTGCCTCAGTATATTGTTAAAACCAATTAACAATCTTAGTAATATCACCTTGTATGAAAAATTAAACCAAATTTCTAGCAACTAAACAGCATTAATTTAAACATTGAAGTGAATATTTCATTTACTATCTTCATGACCTCATTCAATATTCTCCTTTTACATGCCAGTTTTCTGATTACTTTTTCTTTTTGCTGTAAGAGGATTTATTGGGTATTGCACAATACTTTATCAAATAACTACATACACTGTCTTCTAAAAATCATAAGAAATATTCACCCAAATAGGCCATGTTCAGAGCAGCAATAAAGAACTTAATTTCTAGGAGGAGAAAAGAATTGAATGTGTTATGGATATGTACCAACTCCCTACAATAAATGTAATTATTATGTACTGCAAACATGTATGCATAAAAGTAAAAAAAGGGAAAAACACAGAAAAAAACTTAATGTGTTCAGAGCGATGGAAATTATGAAAAGCAGGCTCTCACACCTATTGAAATGAAATTTGAAACCAATAGCAGAAACATATTTAAAATACTCCTAAGAATTAGCGATTAAATTGCAAATTTTAAATTTTATATCAGTAGATGTTTGCAATTCATGCAGTTTACAGTCATCTTGGGCAGTGGTTACATATACATATTACAGCTTGTTTTTTTAAAAAAAATTTAATCCCTTTCCCTTTTGTTTCCCCTTTCCCCTCTTCCTCAGGTTCCTTTATCCCATTTTTCATACTTGTTGATATTATTTGTCTTAGCACATCTTATGGCATATAGAGTTTACATTAATTGAGGTTACTAGGTTCCTGTACATAGCACATTTTCATTCCTTTCATTTGCCCTCCTCCTCCTCACCCCTCACCCTTGTTCTCTTGGAGCACTTCCTTATTGCAAGAGATCCTTCCCTTGTTCCTTTCTATCCATCCTTTGTCATTTTCTTTGTTTGTACTTTGCCTCACTCAAATGAGAGACACCATATGATACTTAAGCTTTTGTGTTTGGTTTATTTCACTTCACATTATATTTTCCAGGTCCATCCAAAATGTCTCAAATGTGTTATTCTTTATAGCTGAGTAGTAGTCTATTATATATAAATACATTTTCTTTATCCAGTTGTCCACTGATGGGTTTATAGGCTGCTTTTAGAATTTAGCTATTATAATTTTTTCTGCTATAAACATTGATATTCAAGTATTGCTATATTATGATGACTTAAGCTGTTGGGGAAGATACCTAATAGCTGGGTCATATGGAATTTCTAATTTTGGTTCTTTGAGAAATCTCCATACTGATTTCCTTAATGGTTATACTATCTTACATTCCCACCAGCAATGCAAAAAGGTTCTTTTTTCACCACAGCCATGCCAGCATTTATTATTGTTTGATTTCCCAATGATTGCCATTCTTTCTGGAGTAAGATGAAATCTTAGTGTTGTTTTAATTTACACTTCTCTAATGGCCAGAGATGTTGAACATTTTTTCATATGTTTGTTGACCATTTGCATCTCTTCCTCTGTGAAATGTCTGTTCATTTCTCTTGCCATTTCTTGACTGGGTCTTTAATTTTAGGTGGTTTAGTCTTTTTGAATATTCTAGATACTAGTGCTTTGTACAAGTAGTTGGCAACATTTTTCCCATTCTGTATGTTGACTCTTCACTCTACAGATTGATTCTTCTGCTATACAGAACTTTTTAAATCTGATATAATCCAATTTGTAGGTTCTTGCTGCTATTCCTTATGTGATTGATGTTCTGTTCAGAAAATCCTTTCCTATACCCATGTCTTCAAGTGTTCTACCTATTTTATCTTCCAGAAGGTTTAATGTTTCTATTTTAATGTTTAGATGTTTGATTACTTTTATCTTAGTATATGGTGAGAAATAAGGGTCCAATTTCATTCTTTTACAAACATATATCCAGTTTTCTCAGTACCACTTGTTGAATAGGCTTTCTTTTCTCCAACATATGCTTTTGGACCCTGTAGGGGACAGGGGAAGGGGACGTTACCAGAACCTCTGCAGTTAGTCCTGGTCTCCTGCGAGCCACGGCAGCACACGGCGAATTACAGGAAAGGTAGAAAAATGAGACCGAGAAGAAGCTGAGCTTTGGGTCTGATCAGTGCTGCTCTGGGCAGCAAAGACAAAAGCCCCCAGCTTACCACACCTTTTATTCAGTACATCGGGAGAAACAAATGTAACAGATGACTTGCAGAGAGTTCAATAGTTCACATTGGGATAAACAAGGTGTAACGGAAGGCTTGCAGAGAGTTCAGTACATCTCCGGCAAACAAGATGTTAATCAGTCCAAGAACAATGAGGAACTGAGCAGGTGTTTGTTCTCCCAGGATGTTTCTTGTCCTGGAGAATCACAGCATCACTGGATCACTGAAGTCTCAGTTGTGACCGGAGGCCAAACTGGGGTTATTCTGTAGCTGGGCTGTAGGCAAGAGAACTAGGCTAACCAAATGATTTATCCCTAGAATTATGTAGCATTGCTCCCAACATATCTCCCTTTCTTTTTGTTTTATGTGAAGGAGTTTTATTGAAAAGCAAGCACACCCAACAATGGCTTGTCCCTATGTTGTGTGAGGATCTATAGTTTGACTGGCTTAGCTGTCTATAATAAGCATAACCTTTCTGGATTGGGGCTGTAAAAGGATTAAAAAATCTAACAATTTGTTTGTAAACATTGGGTTTAAAAACTTAAAACTTTTGTTGAACTCAAATAACCATTGTCTTTAGTTATACTTTTCTACTGGGTGTTTAAAACCAAGTTACGGTGAGACCTATATTAAATAAAATCAATCTCTTGTTATCTAACAAGGTCAATTAAGTCTCCACAGGCACTGTCTTGGAACCATGCATAGAGCCTCTTAGCTCCTCTGTCAGTGTCAGCCATAAGGATATGTCACGGCCTTGCTTGACCATGTTGCTTCCTGCAAAAGCATGGGAGATTTTTTTCCTCCAGGTGACATTCCTTTGGCACACTTTTTGTTGGATCTTTACTGTTTTGGTGTTCAGCAACCTCCCTGCTCAGGAGGTTGGATGACTCACCAAAAATGCAGGATCTCAGAGATGGTTCCCTCATGTCCTGGATCTTTTTGTTATTGTTGTTGACCTTGGAGGGCCAGGGCCAAAATATTGGCTGCCTTCTTAGCCCAAATACCTCTTCAGTTTTGGTCTCTAAACTTTGGTTGTTGAACACCCAGAAAAGAAGATCAATAACATTAGCATTGTAAGAGGAGTAGTGAACTCAACTATTATAATTTTACCTGGATATAAGCATTTTGGAATAAAAATATAGTTAAACTGTTATTATTGCCAATGATAGTTGCTGTTGTGGTTGGATCCCTGAGTAGCTATCTTTTATAGGACGTCATCTAAGGAAAATATATCAGCCTACAAGTGTGCCTATTTTCATAGGTGGCTGGAGCATAAGAGAAGGGCAAATACCTGAATCAAAAGGTTATTACCATAAACAATGTTAGAAGACCCATACAATTAGAGGGCAAGAATACATTTTGTACACCAGAAAAGGAGCAGTAATATCACAGTTACATAAAACCTTATGTTCTTCACTGTAGTTTGGTACCAAAACCATCTTTCTAATAACACTCTTTTTTATGATACAGAAATTAAGTTTTTGAAGATGACCAATGTGGACATATTACAATAACATATTCAGAACATAACCAATGTAAACATTTTACAATCACATTTTTAGCGCTTGAACATCAATGATAACCAATGTAATCAATTTATAACATATTTAGAATTTAAACTTCAATGATAACCAATGTAATCAATTTATAATAACACATTGAGACAATATTTGTTGTGGTGTGTCTCCCATAAGATTACAAAAATTACTAGGGGGGGTCCCTTTTGTGAATTAAGACCAGAATAATTATTTTCTGGGTGGTCACTTCTTTATTCACCAAAGGGAGTACCCACAGTCTCTACCTATTTTCACAAACAAAGAATAAGAATATATATATCTTCCTATTTTACAACTGCTTATTGCAATTTGATTATTGCATGTAGGTGACAATATACATTACTTTTATAAAATAAATCTTGGTGGCACTTTGATCGGTTAGCAACCTGGGAAGGAAGGCATGCCTTTAATTTAGTAACATTTATCTGTAAGCGAATTTAACAATAGGTGAATATCTTTTTTTAAAAAAAAGTTTTTTGAAAAGGTGAAAAGGAAAAGAGAAAGAAAAAAAAATCGAGCTCAACTGTACAAACAGACAAACAACAGACAACAGACAAACATATAAGACAATTTACAAAATTAGAGTGCACTCAAATATATTTAGCCAAATTGAATCGTAATATCCTTTTTATGATTATTAGGTTTATAATTGTATGACTGGTCAAAAACTTTGGAATAGTCAATTAACAGAGATCTCGAGATTAGAATCAGAAGGAATGAAAGCGCTTTTATACCTGTAAATATAAAAGGAGCATTTTGAAGTTGTCCCCCCACCTTTATAAATTTTTTACCATAAATCTATAATTATCATTCCTCTGGGGGCATCATCTCAGTCCTGGACCCTGCCATGGATTTGTTGGTTGTCGCTGGTGAGGTGGGTCCCTGAGGTGCAGCTGGCTCATTGCTTTCAGCCAGGGTGCTATCACTGATTCTGTGAGATGTTGGCGGTTCCACCAGTGTGACCCATGGTCTCACGTTCCGGGAGGGTAGCCATAAGGTTTTCTCATTATCTGTTAGGACACAGGCGAAACCTCTCCCCCAAGTTATTAAGGCAGCGGGGCCATTCCACTTACCTGTTTGGACATCTTTCCAAAGGACTTGTGGTTTTTGAGTCTTAATCATGCCATCCATTTGCCAATGGAGCATAGCAGGTGGTTGTGTGGAACCTGCTACGGGATTTAAAAAATTGAGTACAAAAATGGCTAGATCTAAACGAGCTTGTGGAGGCAGCTGATTTCCTTGTGATTGTTTAAGCAATTGATGTTTGAGGGTGGCATGGGCCCTTTCTATTATGGCTTGTCCTTGTGGATTATATGGGATACCAGTACTATGCTTAACATGCCAAATAAGAAAGAATTTTTGGATAAATTTATTAACATATGATGGACCATTGTCAGTTTTAATATTTTCGGGCACTCCCATGGCAGCAAAGGCAGACAAGCAGTGTTGTTGAACATGGTGACCTTTCTCACCAGAGTGACACGTGGCATGTATCATGTGTGAAAATGTATCTATAGAGACATGTACAAATCGAGACTTTCCAAAAGAGGGAACATGTGTCACATCCATCTGCCAAATCATATTGGTGGCTAGGCCTCGAGGGTTAGTTCCCTCAGGGGGAATGGGCCGTGGAATCTGCTGGCAACTAGGACAAGCCATAACTATCTGTCGTGCCTGAGGTCGAGATAGCTGAAAATCATGTTGTAGTGCCTTAGAGTTTTGATGGAGATAACTATGTGATTCCTTAGCCTGATCAAAAGCAGCAAGGAATCCTATAAGCTGATCTGCTTGTGCATTGCCATAGGAAAGTGGCCCAGGAAGGTTCGTATGTGATCGAATATGTCCAATATAAAAGGGAGCAGTTCTTTGACGTATGGACTTTTGTAATCTTAAAAACAGGTTTAATAATTTGGGTTCTAAGGTAGAGCGGACCATAGCTCCTTCCAATCTTTGAGTCAAGCAAACTGCATAAAAGGAATCACTTAAAATATTGAGAGGTTGGGAGGGAAAGTTTTTAATCACAAATAAAATGGCTAGCAACTCTGACCGCTGAGCAGAGAGACCAGGTGTAGGCAACACATAACTAAAGGAAGAGCTCCAAATTGCTGCTTGGCCCTTAGAGGAGCCATCAGTGAAATAGGTTGAGGCACCTTGCAATGGCTGAAATTGAGTAACCTTGGGGAGAATAAACTCATGTCGTAAAAAAAGCTGAAACAGAGGATCACTAGGGTAATGATTATCTATATGTCCAATAAAATCCGCAAAGGCTACTTGCCAATATAAAGCAGTCTGTAGCAGCATCTGCATTTGATCCTTATCAATTGGGATAATGATGAAATGAGGGTCAGCACCAAATAATTGTCGGGTACGATTACGTCCTGAGGAAACTATTTTTGCAATTTGTTCTAGATATAATTGTAGAGATTTCACTAACTGGTTAGATAAAAACAACCATTCCATGGGAAAGACCCGTTTTTCGTACCATTGCCCTATTAAGCCTGTAGGTGAATGGGGGGTGTTAAGCACAAACAAATAAACTGGATAATTAGAGTTGATATGAAAAACCTGATGGTTATGTATGCTTTGTTCTATTAATTGTAGCTCCTTTTGTGCCTCCAGAGTTAATTTTCGAGGGGAATTAAGATCAGAATCTCCCTGTAATATTTTGTATAAATTTTGCAATTGAAAAGTTGCTATCCCTATTTTAGGCCTAATCCAATTAATATCACCTAATAATTTTTGAAAATCGTTTAATGTTTTTAATTTGTCTGTCCTAAATTGTATCTTTTGTGGCTTAACCGATCGTTCTGATAACAAGGTACCCAGGTAAATATAAGGCTCAGATAGTTGAACTTTTTCAGGTGCTATGCACAATCCAAAACGCACTAAATCCTTCTTTGCAACAGCAAAGGCCTGTAAAAGTAGCTGTTGTGTATTTGCAGAGATTAGTATGTCATCCATATAATGTGTTAAATATACAGTAGGGAATAATTTACGAGTAGCTTGAAGAGCCTGTGCTACAAAAAGCTGACACAATGTGGGGCTGTTAGCCATTCCTTGAGGCAACACAGTCCACTGAAAGCGCTTCATTGGTTCTTTAAAATTTGTGCTAGGTACCGAAAAGACAAATCGAGGTCGGTCACTTGGCCACAAAGGAATGTTAAAGAAGCAGTCTTTTAAATCTATAATTATAAGCGGCCACTTCTGGGGGATTGCCACTGGGTTCGGTAAGCCAGGTTGCAGTGCCCCCGTTGGAATGAGGCTTGCATTAACTGCACGTAAGTCCTGAAGCAAACGCCATTTGCCTGACCTTTTAGGAATAACAAAGATAGGTGTGTTCCAAGGGCTCACAGATGGTTCCAAATGCCCCTTGTTAACTTGCTCTAATATGAGTTGTTGTAGAATGGTTAGTTTCTCCTGTGGTAGGGGCCATTGATTAACCCAAATGGGATCATTTGATTTCCATTGTAAAGGCAAGGCTGCCTTGGGTGGAGAAACTTCCTCAATAGCCCCAACTAAAAATTTTGATCATATCCAATTCCAAAGCGATTATTTTTTTGTTTCTGTTCTATAGGCTGTGTTGTTCCCTGAAGTTGCTTGCCCAATCCTTTTCCTGGTTCATATCCCATTTTAGACATCATCTGTTGGCCTGGTGAAGTTTCAGGTGGCAAAGTAGTCACTACAATTCTCCATTCTTCCAACAAGTCTCTGCCCCATAAGTTTACAGGTATGGGAGCTATGTAAGGACAAATATATCCCAATTGACCATCAGGCCCTTCATAAGGCAGAGGAATGGAGCTTTGTAAAACTTGATGGGGGGTGCCGAGGCCTACCAGAGATGTTTTAGTTGGTTTTTTCCCCCAAGATGATGGCCAAAAACATGTGCCGATCACAGACACATCCGCGCCTGTGTCTATCAATCCTGTGAAGAATTTGCCATTCAATTTAATTTTGCACATGGGGCGGTTTTTGGAAATCTCTTGGGTGAAATAAATTTCTTCTTGAGGAATTTCTGGCTGAGGACCCTCTTGGGAATTTTTAACGCTAACATTATTTAATTGTGGTTTAGGCAAGAGCAACAATTGTGCAATATAATCTCCTTGTTCTATTACCCAAAGTCCTGTGGAGCTAACAGGAACACACAATTCTGAGGTACAATCAGAATCAACAATAGCTGGAATAACAGTAACGCCTTTCAAAGTTAGAGAGAATTTTCCAAGTATCAAGCCAATGGTTCCGGGGGGTGGGGGGTCCATGAATTCCTGTGGGGACAGATACCGGAGTCTCACCTCCCAGCAGGTGAACTCTCTGAGCAGCAGAAAGATCTATTCCTGAGCTTCCCAGTGTTCCCCTGAGGAGGGAAGAAATGTCCCTCCGGACACCCATGTTGTCTGATTTTGTACTTGTGCACGGGTCTGAACTGGGTACCGCTGACTCAGGGGGACTGGGGCCCCCTGGCCCTGATCCCCTATTGTTTCCCGAGCCCGGGGAAGGGCTCGATTTCCGTTTCCCGGCAGCAGTGCACCATCCCTATCATATTTGGAGCGGCAATCTTTAGCCCAGTGAATGCCTTTTCGGCATCGAGGGCAAAGGCCAGGTGGTACCTTGTTTTCTCTGGATGCCTGACTCAGTGGCCCTGGTTCAGCTTGTAAAGCCACTTTTATTTTACAGTTTTTTCTGAGATGCCCCATTTCTCCACAATTAAAACATTTTAAATCACTGTGTGTACCTCGTAAATGTTGGGAGATGGCTTGAGCCATCAGAGCTGAATTGTATAAAGGAGACCCAATATTTTGGCATGCCTTAATATAGGCTCCAAGATCTTTAGAGGAGCGAACAGGATTTATTGCCTGTTTGCAATCCATATTAGCATTTTCATAGGCTAACTGTAAGATCAGGATGTCTGCTGCCTGGGAATTAGAAATCTGTCTCCTAACAGTTTGTTGTAATCTTGCTACAAATTCTGTGTAAGTCTCCACCGGCCCTTGCATGATTTGAGTAAAAGATTTCATCGGCGCACCCTCAACTGGCACAGAAGCCCAAGCCCTCCGCAGGAGGTCCTCTAGCTGGTGGAAGAGTAACGCTGGGCAACAGGCCTGCCTCCTTAAATCCGAAAAGTCACCTGTGCCCAATAACATGTCCATAGTAACTTCTCTAGACTGAGCATCTCCCTGAGCATTTTTATGAGCCTGTTCCCTGATTAAAGAACGAAGTTCCACCTCAAAGTGGAGATACTGAGCTGGGGATAGGCACGTTTTTGCAAGATGAAAAACATCATGAGGAACCAGAGAATAAGTCTGAAGTACATTGTCCAACAAACCTACTGTATAGGGGCTTTGGACACCATTCGTTAGCACGCTCTGCCTGAGGTCCTTTAGAATATTAAAATCAAATGAGGCATGAACATACATGTCCACCTCTGAGTTGTCAGGATCAGGCAAAACTGAGACAGGAAAGCACAAAGGGTCTCCCATTGCCTTGCCTGATGTCACAGCCTTTTGCAAGGCACGGCGATAGGGAGTGGCCCCAGAAGAGGGCTTTACAAGAGGGGCAGCTAGACCTCTGCGAGATGGCTGAGGAGCTAGAGAATTAGGGTCCTCCTCAGCACGCTGTGGCGGTGGAGCAGAAGCCGCAGTGAGATGAAAGCAAACCGGAGAAGAAACCGAACAAGCGGAAACCTGGACAGAAGGGTTGGTGGGGGGAGGGGTAGCCAAGGTTTCCTGAACTGACTGAGAGAATTTGAGAGCAGAGTGGACTAAGGCCCAAGTGGGGAGTGTTCGGGGGGAGAGACGATCACCCCTTCGCTGAGCCTCACGGAGAACGGTACCTACACGTTCCCATGTTATTAAGTTAGTTGTCCCTTCCTGGGGAAAGGATGGGACATATATTTGTATGTCTTTTACCAAATCTATCACAGCACCCTTAGGTACTGGGTACATAGCTTGTTTTAATAGCGACTTAAGTAATTTGGCAAAGTTACGCTGTTCTGTTGACAGAGACTGACCCATAGTTATAACTCAACAAAGATAGAAAATTACCCCCAGCTGGACACACTTACCACCGGTGTCCCTCGTCCTAGTCCGGAAATCGTCCTGGGAGATCCGTGTGTTGTCTCTCTTACTCCAAGTTTGTCTCACAGGCGAGTTCACCCCTGGATCCGATTCATATCCACGTTGGGCGCCAAATGTAGGGGACAGGGGAAGGGGACGTTACCAGAACCTCTGCAGTTAGTCCTGGTCTCCTGCGAGCCACGGCAGCACACGGCGAATTACAGGAAAGGTAGAAAAATGAGACCGAGAAGAAGCTGAGCTTTGGGTCTGATCAGTGCTGCTCTGGGCAGCAAAGACAAAAGCCCCCAGCTTACCACACCTTTTATTCAGTACATCGGGAGAAACAAATGTAACAGATGACTTGCAGAGAGTTCAATAGTTCACATTGGGATAAACAAGGTGTAACGGAAGGCTTGCAGAGAGTTCAGTACATCTCCGGCAAACAAGATGTTAATCAGTCCAAGAACAATGAGGAACTGAGCAGGTGTTTGTTCTCCCAGGATGTTTCTTGTCCTGGAGAATCACAGCATCACTGGATCACTGAAGTCTCAGTTGTGACCGGAGGCCAAACTGGGGTTATTCTGTAGCTGGGCTGTAGGCAAGAGAACTAGGCTAACCAAATGATTTATCCCTAGAATTATGTAGCATTGCTCCCAACAGGACCCTTTTTAAAAGGTCAGATATTTAAATGTCTGAAGAGGTTTCTATATTCTAAGTTCTGTTCCACTGATCATCATGTCTGCTTTTGTTCCAGTATCTTGCAATTTACACTATTGGTTTGTAGTATAGCTTGAAGTCAGGTATTGCTATTCCACCTGCTTTGCTCTTATTGCCCAAAATTACTTTTGCTATTCTGGGTCTCTTCTGGCTCCATATGAATTTTAGGATTGTTGTCTTTAGATCTGTAAAATATGTTGTTGGCATTCTGATTGGGAATCCATTTAATTTGTATAACAGTTTGGAAATATGACCATTTTGACTATATTGGTTCTGCCTATCCAGGAGCAAGAGGCATTTTTTCTTTTTCTGATGTTCTCTTCAATCTCCTCCTTCAGGGTAATGTAGTTTTCTTTGTAGAGATCTTTCACTTCCTTGGTTAGGTTAATTTCTAGATATTTGTCTTTTCTTGAGATGACTGTCAATGGTATTATTTTCTTAATTTCCTTCTCATCCCATTCATTGTTGGTATAGACAAATGCTAATGATTTTGTATGTTGATCTTGTATGTATTCTGCTACTTTGCTGAAGTTGGTTATTAATTTGAAGAGTTTTTTGGTGGAGTTCTTTGGATCTTCTATGTAGAGCATCATATCATCTGCAGAAAAATGATGATTTGAATTCTCCCTATATGTATCTCTTTTATTTCTTTCTCTTGATTAATTGCTCTGGCTAATGTTTCAAGTACAATGTTGAATAGAAGAGGTGTTAGTGTACATCCTTGTTGTTTTCCTGATTTTAGGGGTAATGCTTTTAGATTTTCCCCACTTAGTATATTGGTTTGTCATAAATAGCCTTTATTGGTTTGTCATAAATAGACTTTATCACATTCAAGTACAGTCCTTCTATACCTGTTTTCTTCAGTGTTTTATCAGGAAGGAGTGTTGTATTTTGTCAAATGCTTTTTCTGCATCTATTGATATGATCATGTGGTTTTTGACCTTGCTCCTGTTTAAGTGATGTGTCACATTTAGTGACTTAACATATGCAGAACCATCTTTGTATCTCTGGGATGAAACCTATTTGACCATAATGTATCATCTTTTTGATATTGTGCTCCATTCTATTTGCTGTTGAGAATTTTTGCATCAGTGTTCATTAATGAGATTGGCCTATAGCTCTTTTTGTTGTTGTTGTTGTTACTGGGGCTCAAACTTGGGACTTTGGGCTTGCAAGACAGGCACTGGAATATAGTTCTCTTTTTTAGTTTGGTCTTTATCCAGTTTTGAGATCAATGTGATACGCACTTCCATAAATTAATTTGGAAGCATTCCACCTCTTTCAATTTCTTTGAAGAGCTTGAGGAGTATTGATGATTTAACGTCCTTAAAGGTTTTGTAGAATTCAGCAGTGAATCCTCAGGTCCTGGGCTTTTTTAGTTGGTAGATTCTCTATTATTGAGTCAATTTCATTGCTTGTTATTGGGTTGTTAAGCATATTTATGTTTTCTTGGGTTAGTTTTGGTAGTAAGTATGTGTCTAGGAATCAATTCATTTCTTCAAAATATGTTAATTTGTTGGAATATAATTTTTTAAAATAGTTACTACTACCTTCTGGATTTTGACAGTATCTGTTGTGATTTCTCCTTTTCCAGTTCTAATTGCATTGATGTGACTCCTTTCTTGCTCTCTCTTGGTGAGTCTTGCTAAAAGTTTATCTATTTTACTTATTTTTTTAAAGAACCAGCTCTTTGATTCACTGATTTTTTAAAACAGTTTTTTGAGTCTCAACTTCATTGATTTCTGCTCTCATCTTTATTATTGTGCTCTTTAATTTTGGTTTGAGGCTGGTTTATTTTATTTCTCAAGTATCTTAAGATTTCTCATAAGGTTATTTACTTGGGCTTGCTCTGTTTTCCTAATATAAGAATTGACTGTGATGAATTTTCCTTTTAGAACTGCTTTGTAATGTCCCAGAGGTTTCATTGAGTTGTATAGTCATGGTCATTAAAGTCCAAAAATTTTTAAGTTTCTTCTCTGACCCAATGGTTGTTTAGAAGTAGGTGGTTAATTTTCCAGGAGCTTTTGCATTTTACAAAATTTCTTGTTATTGATTTCTATTTTCATTGCACAGTAGTCTGATAGTATGCATAAAGTGATTTCAATTTTTTAATATTTACTTAAGCAGACTTTGTGGACTAGTATGTGATCTATTTTGGAAAAGGTACCATGTTCTGCTGAAAAGAATATTTCCTCTGTTGTAAAGAGGTGGAATACTCTGTATATATCCATTAAGTCCATATGTTTAAGGATGTGGTTCAGCTCTGAAATTTCTTTATTAGTTTTTCTGTTTAGTTGGTCTGTCTCCTTCGCAAAATTGGGGTATTAAAATACCCTACTCTGATTGTGTTGATGTTTATTTGATCTTTTAATTTCAGCAGTTTCTGATTATGAAGGTAGGTGCTCCAGTATTCAGTGCATACATATTTATTAATGTTATCTCATCTTATTGGATTGTTCCTTTAACTAGTATGTAGTGGCTTTCTTTGCTTTTTCTAATCAGTTGTAACTTGAAATTTATCATGTCTGATATTAAAACTGCTATCCCTGTTTGATTTTGGGGTCCTGGTGCATGAAATGTTGTTTTCCAACCTTTAATTTTTAGTCTATGAATATCTTTTTGGATTAGATCAGTTTTTTTGATGCAACAGATTGGTGGATTTTGTTTTTTGATCCAGTCTGCCAGTCTTTTGATTGGAGCATTGAAGTTGTTATCATTGAGAGATATTATTGAGACATGTTGGTTATTTAGTATCATTGCCTTCTTTATCTGTTGGTGTATCATTTGTTTTTCTTTTCCTGATTTTTTTTTTGTTGCTGTTTATACATTGACCTCACTGGTTTCCTCTCATTGTTTCTGTAGACAATGTTCTTTAGTATTTTCTCTAGAGCTGATTTAGCACTCACATATCTTTAGAGCTGGTCGTTCTTATGGAAATACCTTATTTCTTCATGTATTTTGAAGGATAGCTTTTGTGGGTAAGTTAATCTAGGTTGGAAATTATTTGCTCTTAGTGCTTGAAATACTTCACTCCAAGCTCTTCTGACCTTCAGGGTTTGTGCTGAGAAGTCTACTGTGATTCTAATTGGTTTAGCTTTATATCTGATTTTTTGTTTTTCCTCTGACTGATAGGTAATATATGGAAGGGCCAAAGGCTTAGTTAGGATGAGGCAGATCAAGGAAGTATACCAATGAAGACAGAAGTGACTGTGAGGTGCTCAGTATAATAAATTTAAAAATTGAGAGGTGGAGTTTACATGTTTGGAAAAAGAATAAAGTTATATGATAATAGTATGGTCAGAGGGGTTTGAGGTGGAGGGACTGGGTAAAGAGCTGAAATGAGGGAGAAAACCTAGACACCTATTAAATCAGACCCAAAAAATGAACAAATATACAAGAGTAAAACCTAATATACACATGAAACCATAAAAGAATATAACCCTACACTACTAAATAACTCAAGAAACATACAACAACTTAAAACAATGAGATGTCTGATGGGGAACAGATTAGATATTCCAATGAAACAGTGCATATGTGATTCCCAAGTAGCTTCTTTGCCAAAGAGTCTGAGTCTCAACCCTAATTATTCCTCTGATCCCTTCACTACAGAATTGGGGTTAACTCAGACTCAGGACCTCTTTCTGCCAGGTTGCAGGCATTCTTGCAGAGTTTGATCCAGTCCAAATTCTTGGGTTAGGAACTCTTGCTGTCCCTCTCCCTGAGTGTGATCGTGGATTCAGCAGACAAGATCACCTGCTCTGAATTGTCCACTGAGTCAGGATTATTCCTATGCAATCAATTCAATTTCAGCAGTAACAGGCTAAACCATTACAGTGGTATCTATTGGGGTAGTTGGGAAGTAACATACCATAAAACCCTGCTTAGGGTCTCCCTTTTGCAGTGGGAACATGGCACCAATGTGAGCCTCAATCATATGTAATTTAGGCTGAAACTGGTATCTGATCACATGAACTGAGTCCATGATTACCAGCTACTCTAATCAATCAGTCTTTGAAGGCAAAACTCTTAGTTCAATCTTTGATTCCTTTTTTAAAAAATTCCCTTTTACTCATCACCAATACTGAATCTATCAGTAAACCCCATTGCCACATCTTTTAAAATATATTCAGAGTCTAACCACTTCTCAGCACCCTGACCCTTCACCTACCCTACCACATTATACCTCTATTGTGGGTTACTGCAATGACCTCTTTTCTCATTTCTTTGCTTCTTTTATCATCTATTCTCCACCCAGGGGTAGCCAGAGATCCTCTGTAACCATGTCAGATCATCTTAGCCTTACATGGAGCTCTCTGTTGGCTTTCAATCTAAGGCCAACAGGATTCTATGTGAGCTGACTGACTATCTTTCTAAATTCATGGCTACCACTTACCCTTTCGTTATTGTATTCTAGTCATAATTGACTCAACTCTCTTGATGTTTCTTGAACTCTCTAAGGGTTTAGGGCCCTTTTTCTTGTTCTTTCTGCTTAGAACATTTCTCCCTGATCTTTGCATGGCTTATTTTCTCACCTACTTCTGACCTCTGTACACATTTCAACTTCTCAGAGAGGTTCACTTTGTCTGTCTTGTACAAAATGGTACCCACCTCTAGCACTCTTTCTCCTTCCTACCCAGTAGTACTTGTCCTCACCTATCACATTTATATGAAACATTTTTCTGTCTTAGAATGTAAGCCACAAGAGAGAGTTATTATTCTTTCCTGTTCATTGGTTTATCCAAAGTGCTGACTCAGTGCAGTACTTGGCACATGATAAGCTCATAATAACTATAAATTGAATAAATTATTTTAAAAAATCTTGTTATCGATGAGAATCAAAATCTCAGCAAGTATGACATTGCAAAGCATGGGTTAACTCTGATATCAGTGAAAAAATTGACATCATCAATTAATCATCTTGCTTTTAATTTTTATACTCCTAATACTAATTGCTGAATTTATTCAGAACTATTGGTTATACCTGTATCATCCTGATATTCTTTTTAATTACAATGATATTCTTGGATAATGAAATTTTCAACTTTACTTTGCAAATATGCACATTACCTTTGTACTTATCTTTTGAGTGTTTAAATAATAGTTTCTCTTTTCTGCTGTAAAATTAATCTTGAAGTAGTGTTTACTTTCCTGTCATCTATAAAGCATTAATCTGTCATCATGAGTTTTAAAAGTAAAGCACTATTTTTCTTTACAGAAGGCAGGAAATGTTAAAGCAGTTCAATAAATTTCCATGTGCTTTTCTAAAAGTTTTCTACACCTGGGAAGAAACTACAGATTTTTTTGTAAGGTTACATTTTTTAGAAATTTTACTAGTTGTAAATCATTTCCTTATTTAAATGTGTGTGGGTATGTGTTTGTGTGTGTATGTGTGTGTGTTTATTTCGAATGTTTATATGGGAATTCTGGAGAAATGAATGAGCATTGGACTGTTAGATTTTATTAAATTAATTTCATGTCTTAGATCTCAAACAGTGGATGCTACTCACACATTCATTCATTACCTTATCAAGAGGTACATATCTTTCACTTCCAAGGTTTGATTACATTTTTCATCTACAAAACTATTGCATCATGATAATAATTGTAAATATTTATTTGGGTTGACTGACCACATACTAAAATACTAAAAAAAAACCTTTGGATCTGGTCAGTCTGGGTTTTTATTGCATACTCTACCTTAGTGGCTCTGCGATAACTGACACATTGTTAATTTTTTGAGCTATAATTTCAAAATCTATAAAATAACAATTGATACTTCACATAGTTATTTTGACACTTAAATAAAAGTATGTTTGTTAAGTACATAAGTATTTAAGTAAATATAAGTGTGATTGTGGGTTAGCAAGGAATATGATGGATATTTATTGAATGAAAAATGAAATGAATGATAGTATTTCCTGGCTATTAGCTTGGCACCATGAGGCAGTGCCCATGCCCTTGGAACCAGAGTTTGAGGTCACAGTTCCACCTAGTGTTCCAGTGTTCTGAAATGCATAATAGTTTTGACTGCATAAGTGGTCCAGGAAAGTATACTGAGACAGTATGACTTCAAGAGGTATCAATATTCCTTATAATTTGGCTGCTGCTTTTTGACTCAGATTTTATTTGGAATATAAAGAAGTCTTCTAAAGTCTTCTAAATTTCCCCTAGACAGTTACTTGTGGTCTAGGCCAGACTCAATGGTAAATGGAGCCATTCCTGTGCATTACCAGGGTTATTATTTTTTTTTTTTTGGTATCGGGGATCGATCTCAGGTCCTTGTGCTTGCTGGGCAGGCGGTGGAACCACTGAGCTAAATCCCTGGCCCAACCAGGGTTCTTTTCTGCTGTTGATCCATGACAGTGTTCTGACTTGCCACACACCCAATTATTGTTACATGCTTATAAGCATGGCTATAAAGATGGCCCAGCTTTCATATGACTTAGTAATTGTCTTGAGTTTATGAAACAATGTTCAAGTCTGTATGGTATACAAGTGAACATTTTTGCAATAATTTGAGATTTGAATAGTAGAGTTCTCTACAGATGAAAGCATTTTTGCTTATGTCAACAACTTCCTTTATGAACAGACTGCATCTATTCATGCACATATTCAGTCAGTTATCTACCAAAATATATGGATTGGTAAACTATATGCATCGTCCTAGATGCTATTTATATTTTCTTCCCCAGTCTACCCTTAAATTCAAATATGGCTATTTAACTCATAACCTAAAATTTCTTCCCATCAGTTCACTATTATTAAGAAAAATTTCAAATATATTTAATATAAAAAGATATATTTGTCTAAATTCTAACTATGTACTAGTCTTCATTTGTACCAGCACAAAACACATTCCTTCACCGGTATACATGTAAACTTTGCTCTTGCCTAGAAATTTTCATCTCTTTCCCAATCTTTCTTAACACAGATCTCACAACTTACCTCCTCAATCTCCTAGATAAGGATAATTTCTTTGTCCCCGGGGCTTTGATGCAACATGGTCATATTTCTATTGGAGATCTTTGCAAGCTGTATTGCACTTTATCTTAAAGTGTTGAAAGCGAAATATGGAAATGGAGGAAGGAAAAGCAGACAAAGATAGACAAGGTATAGTGGAGAAGAAATAGAGGAAAATGGAAAAGAAAATAAAGGGATTGTAATGTTGATGCTCATGTAAATCTTGATGCTCAAAAGGATTATAGTTCTGTATTGTCCATCTCAAAGTAGATTACACATAGCCAGCATTCATTGACATTTTTAAAGAAATTGAGAATCCACAGGATTGATTTGTTACTAATTCCTGGGAGTTCAATTTTCCCTAAAGACTAGATTTAAAATATTTTACATAAACACTCCACTATATATCAATCAAATGAATGTTAAATATGAAAGAATGTTTATGATATCCAATTTTGTTTTATGCTTACCTAGGATTTTTCAAGCTATATTCACCTGCCCTATGTGTTTACTTCTTCTTACAATATGTATAATTGTCTTTAAGTGATTGTAAACAATGGTTTATTTAAGCTTCCTATTAATTATATGACATATTCATATATTTTAAAAGAAGTAAAAAGATATTACGCATCAGATGAAAAGAAAGGTGCATTCTGAGACAGTTAATTGGAGAACTTCTAATGAATTAGATTTGAATTTGATCTTTCAGGATAAGTAGAAATAGGTACAGGGAGGTGTGAAGTTTATGTCAGTTTGGATCCTCTGAGAAACAGGTAGCAATATGGGATTATTCACATTAGAGATTTATTAGGGGGAAATTATGAAGAATAAAGAATGAAGGTTCAGAATAAGGAACTTCTCAGAGTATGATGCAGGTCTTCCCATTTTACAAGGACAGAGGGAAGAAAGAATCCTGGGTGATATAATTGTCTGGGAAAGTCTTAGGCAGGTGGATGGGGTTCCTTGAATCAGAGTTGCCTGTTTGAGAATAGCACATAAGGTAGGGATGAGCCAAGCCTCAAAAACTACTGTGCTCAGTCATTAGCTAGGAGTAGCCTGGGGATAATGTGGTCATAGCAGTCACAGAGCTGGCCACTACAGGCTGTCAGTTAATTCTGGTTCTGGTAGTGGGTTATCTTAAAAAGATGTGAACAGTACACATTTATGGATGCCCTAGGGAGTAAAGGCAATTAGGCATGGAGAGAGAAATTGCAAAATGTTTATGACAAATGACAATATCAGATTGTGTGGAATATAGGATACATGAAAAGTAGTGGTGGAAAGAAATTGTACAGATAGGCTGAAATTAAACCTTGAGAAATCTTGACTAATAAAATGGGGAGTTCAAACTGAACAATATTTCCCTATAATAATTTATCACAAATTTAATTTTTTAAGCAGAAGGGTTATGCTATAAGGTTGTCTTATAGAAGAGTATTGCAGAAATTCACATTGATTTTAAGTAGAAGGGAGACTGTAATTCTAGGTTTATACATCGATCTTAGGGCCTGGAGCAGATATTTAACTTAGCCATTACAAAGTGAGTTAAAGTTGTGAAACTACAGAACACTGCTTCAAATGAGCTCAGTGACAAGGAAATGGCCAAGAAAATATCCTTGGAGAACATGTGTTTAATGATAAGAAATCATACTATGAGTCGAGGAATCTTATTTCCTATTCTATTTTTTAAAAATTGTATATTGAATTATTTTTAAGATCAAAAATCTTTTCCTTTGTGAATATATAAGGTAAATGTTTTTTGTTTAGAACTTCTCCTAAATCAAGACAGATAAGGAAAATGATTTTTAACAGTTTAAAATAATGAAGTGACAATTGTGCAAATACATTTTTTTCTGTTTTGTTCCAACTCTTGAAGATGATAATATCATAATGAACTCCCCTGAACCATTTGTTCAGGACAACTTTACAACTGAATTGAAAGATAGTAAAATGGCATATATATGTTATACTTTTAATAAAGTAAATCATCAATTATTGACATTCAAGTGCACACCAGATATACACAATACTACAATACACACAAGGTATATAGAATACCAAAAATTTTACACACTCAGTACATGAATGCATTTCCTGCACATCATACCCATCCTTTTTGTGCTTCTTTTCTTCTTTAAAATAAAAACTTTTCTCTGTTTTCCTTTTCTTATTAATTCTAAACTCATCCTGATTTTACACAGTCGCTGAGTAACCCACTTCTAAAGAACTATAGATTTTTTCTCTATCAAAAGCCCGCATGGAGGCATGTTTTTAGGCCAAATTTATGTTGGGAAGCCTTACTCTTACCTAATAAATATAAAATTTATTCACTGACCTTGACTGAGATTACAATATATGGCAGGTAAAACAAAGAGCCAAAGGAGCTGAGGTTTACAGTGAGGTCTGTAAGCTTGAGAATCTGATGAGGAAGGCTGGATTGGCCAAACTCCAGACCGACAGTTGTGGTCTAAAATAATCTTCATCTGGCACTGGAATGCAGGTTTCACCAGCTGAAAGGGGTATTGAGGCACCATGTGAGGCTACAGCGGTCTTTTTTGTTCTGATAGGTTTGATCTACTTAGAAAAATCCATATTACTTCCTGCAAAAATCAAATCTAGTGCTTTCACCTGCAGAGAGAAAGGGTTTCAGGGTTAGTTGAAGTGAATTCCTTGTTTGTATAAGAGGAGCCTAATCCTTCATTCCCCAGACAACTTGAGAGGAGCAATAAACACCCAGTAGGCACACTGTTACTCACAGCCACAAAATGTGATACTATTGATATTGGAAGCATTGTTAGATTTGAGATGATTGCTGAAATGATTTTAAAAGTCTTGTTCTGAAGCCCAGAATGTTAAAAAGTTCTTTGCTCTTGGCTTAACTGGGCTGTCCAATTTAAATGACAAACTCCAAGTCTCTGGCATAAAATCGTTACATATTATAGGCCTGAGAACAGCCTCTCATTCCTGGTGCTTCATGCTTTCATTCAGCTGTCACATATGCCCTATTACATGACCTTTCTATTACAGGTGAATCACCAGTTTACTGTAAAGATGAGGGCCAAAAGACAGTCACTTGTCTTATTTTTCTCTTCCTTTAGGAATTTTACTATTTTGAATGATTAGAAACATTGTATTTCTCTCTACTTAAGCATTTTTTGAAGATGAAGATTTATAAATTAGGATGACTCAAAATACTGTAAGTTTCAACAAGCTAAGCACAAGAGCCCTTTAAAAATTTGATGAGGAAATGCACTCAGCTAAAGAAAAATAAGAAGTGAAATGAATTAAATATTACTAAGATTTTTCATTTTGGCAAGTTACTTTAACCAGAAGAAGAGAAACCAGATGGACTAGTGAAAAATTAATAGTAGATTCAATTGTCCAGAGGTCTATTTCTATGCAAACAGAATATACTGAAGTTACTGAATAGAAAGAGAAGGAAATCAGTAGAGATCTTGTTAGAAAAACCTATTTGGAGATACACACTTTCATGGGAAATGAAAACAGTGCTACATACAAGTTACTTATATTTTCAATTCTGTAATAATTTGTAATCGGAATTCAGGCTGTTGCTGTTTCTTCTACAAAGACTGAGAGAAGCAGATGGATCATCCTTGAACTCTTGTTTTCCTTTTCACTTCATATTCAGTCCATCACCAGGTACTGCTTTTGGTACTTTAAAGCAGATTATGCATCTGCATTCTCACCGCCTCCATTATTAACAACTCCCAGCCTGGATACCTGCACTGGGTTCTGACCACTTTCCCCACTCACATGTACCCTAGCTTTGTCTTTACACAGACACCTTATTTGAAACTATTCAAATTTCAGTTCTGACTGAAACTCTTCAGTCATACATTTAGGATGAAACCCACATCAATACTGTGTCTCACAAGTCCCTACCCATCACCTACGTTTGTTCCTCTTCCTCAATTTTCTACCACTGAGCTGCCTTTAAGCTGCTCTAGTCAAGCTGAACTAGTCCAGAGCTTTCATCTCCACTTGTTCTTCTGCCCAGATCATTATATGCCTTACTCCTCGTCATTTGGGGTTTCACTTAATGTCACTTCCCAGACCTTTCCCTGCAGCAATTCCTTCACTATACCTTTATCCTGCTTTATTTTTCTTTCTGATAGTTACCCGTATTTTACACTATCTTGTCTATCTTATCTCTTTGCTATTTGTCTCTGTCAGTAGAATGTAAACTCCATGAGAGACCTTGTTCTTAACTGTACTAACCTCACCTAAAGCAAGACCAGAAAGAGAATGGATGTTCAACACATAGCAAGTCAATGAATGAGAGAATGAATAATGAAGTACAAACTGCTTTTAATTTTTCTGTCTCTTCAACCAGTGAAACATCATTTCTCTGTATCAATTCTTCAGAATCCCCATTTTTAAATCAACATAAGAAAAAGGGCAATATATGAAGAAGTATAATTTGTAATGCAAAATACAGGAATATCAATATGATATATAAGGATGCAAGAAAATAAAATAACAGAATTATATTAATAGAGATGATTTCTTGACCCATATCTTTTTGCTTACTTACTATGCCCTGAAAAATCAGATTTTGATATATTGTCCAGCAGTTAAGCATGTATATTTTTTCTTTTTCTGTGATGTTGCTAAGTATTTGTGATGTGCTGTTGTTTTTATTAAAGATTTTTATCTGATTTCACACATTGAAAATTAATGTAAAGGAAACTTTCAAAAATTTGTAAACATTGATAAATCTTTTAGTTGTTATTTTTACATAGGTCATGTAATATATTGATAAAAGTATGCACACTTTCAAGACAGACTGCTCAGATTTGACTCCTCAATCAAATTATTTGTTAAATGATCATTTTATAAATTCTTCACTTGAAAAACCTGAATAGTAATAATAATATATACTTACATTCACCCCTCATGTTAGGGGTTGATAAATATAAAGTACTTAAAGCAATTTTTGGTGCAATATGAGCATTCAAAATTAAGTGCTAATTTTTTATTTCTTGTTATATAAACTTCCCTACATAGAAAATATTAACATGTTCCACTATAAGAAAAAGAAACATTTACATCAGAGATTAATGGCTTGGAAAACTTGGCTTTGCTGTCTATAAGGGGTGATGATATTCACTGTCTCAATTTTGTAAATTTTAGGAAGCCTGCCCTAGTGTTATGCTTTCGAAGCATACTCAGACTTTCCAGCGAGGGTGTATCTCTGGGCGGAGGTAACAATGCTTTCATTTAACGGTAGTATGTTGTAGGGGTTGATGGTTTGTGGAAAGCTTCCACATGGTAACTTCATGATCGGTTTTCCTAAGCTGATTTGATGTTCCAGTCAAATAACTTCTCAGTTGATAAAAATTGTCGTAAACTAATTATGTGCACAGTCAAGATCCCTGCCATGTCTTCCTTTGTTCCTTTTGGTCTCTACATATAGATCTTATGGTGATCAATGTACCTTTCATGGTCCCCCCTCCCCTTACTGGGAATTGAACTCAGGACCTTGTTTTGCCAGGTAGGAGCAGTGCCACTGAGCTAAAGCCCCAGTCGTGATAATCACTGTAAACATCAGGGACATCAGAAGAAATGAGAGAGATGGACAAGAGAAAGAGTAGATACAAACAAGGAAGAAAAGAAAGGTAAGAATTATTGTTATTTTTTAAAGTTTTAAAATAATTACTAAATGTGACACTGACCATCTATTTCAGGGACTGTGGAACATTAGTTTGTTGATTTGGGAATGTTTAGAGTTAAATAGTACAAAAGACTTTATGAACAAAACCTGAGTTGCCCTTGAACTAGCACAAACAATCAACAAGTGGGATCTCTTCTTACTAAAAAACTTCTGCACAGCAAGAGAAACCACCAGCAGTGTGAAGAGACAACCCACAATGTGGGAAAAAAATCTTCACCTGCTGTTCCTCAGACAAAGGTCTACTATCTTGAATCTATAAAGAGCTTAAAAAATCAGACCTCCCAAATTTAAAGACCCAATTCAAAAATGGGCATCTGAAATGAACAGATATTTCTCAGACAAAGAAGTAAAAATGGCAAATAAACATAAGAAAAAATGCTCAACATCACTGGTCATTCGAAAAATGCAGATGAAAACAATGCTGAGATTCCACCTCACTCCTGAAAGAATGGCTGCTATCATGAAATCAACCAACAACAAATGCTGGTGGGGCTGTGGGGAAAGAGGAACCCTGCTCCACTGCTGGTGGGAGTGTAGGTTCGTGCAACCACTGTGGAAATCAGTATGGAGATACCTCAAAGAACTAGGACTGGAAGTCCCATTTGACCTCACTATTCCACTGCTAGGGATCTTCCCCAAAGAATTAAAAGAATCATGCCACAGTGACATATGTGCACCCATGTTCATAGCAGCTCAATTTGTAATAGCTAAAACTTGGAAGTAGCCCAAATGCCCATCAACTGGAGACTGGAGAAAGAAAATGTGTGTGTGGTTTTTTTTAATAAATGGAGTACTACTCAGCCATCAAAAATGAGAAATTAGAGACATGTATTGCTAAATGGATGCACATTGAGGTGATACTCTTAAGTGAAATAAATAGGACACACATATGTAAATACTGAATAGTTTCTCTAGTGTGAGAAACTGAAAGTGTAAATAAGGACTAAAAGTTATAATAGATAATGTGAAAGAGGAAGAAAAGGGGCAAAGGTGAAGGGGAAGTGGGAGGAGTGGGGGAAAGGAAAGAAGGGAATGGAATTAATATGAGAAAATGGAAAAAAGGAAATAAAGTCTTTGTAAATAGGGAGGGATGGAGGGGTTGAAGGGAGAGCAGGGGAAGGGAGAAAAATTAAGAACCAAGAGAGATTATGTAAAGGTGCATATTTCCAACGATGAATGTTATATTGTACACGTATTGTACCAGTAAAAGGATATACAAAAAAAAGAGTTAAGTAGCAGAAATTTTGTTCCAAAATAATGTTATTGGTGATGGAATGTGTGTGTGTGATTTGATCAACAATAGCAAAAATCCTGTTTAGGCAGACAGAACAAAATTTAATCCTGTGAGTTAGTCAAGGTATCTAGTGTTAATAATGAAGGCAGATAGGTAACTTTTACTACATGAGTTTGAGTATGGAAGAAAGAGCGTAGTTATTTTTTATTATTTCTTTATGTCTGACATAATTTGGTCTCATTCCACCTATGAAATAGAGTAACCTAAACCATAATTAGATCTCCTACCCATATTCCTGCCAAAGACTATACAAAGATCCCAAATATCTTTACAAAGAAACACATTTGAAAAGTAATTTCCCAAACCATATGTTCTATAAAGTCCATTGGGTCCTAAATTTGTTCTTCTTTGGCTTGAGTGGATCAATTATCAGAGATATCCCTGGAAAGTCATTAAAGTCTACCATTTACAGAGGCATGAAGGTCATATGGTTTCACTAGTTTCAAAGTTAATCCATAAAGATCAGATAATTCCAGAGCCATTTAAACTGGTCTAGGCCCTAGAAGATAGGCTAGGTCCTAGAAATTCTTCACTTGTTTATAAGTTTAGGGTAATATGACACCAAAATACAACAAATATAGTAAAAAAGGTTACAATGTAGTCTAAAAATCTCATCTGAAAATATTGTACATTAGAAGTATAAGTACACATAGTTCAGTAATACTAAGATTAATAATCTATGACTTGGCAATGTTTGCTCCAGAAATTCAAGAACAAAGTGCCAGAACAAATCTTAAAATAATTAATTTCATCAGCAAATTGAGAAAATTAATGGAATTCACTCGGATGCTTTAAGGCATTTAATAAAATGTAGCATGTATTTATAATATCTCTAAGGAACAAAATTGCATATAATTTTTAAAGAAATACTTCCATTTAAAAAACTTAAAATAGCAATATAAATTTTAAATGATAAAACTCTATGATATTTAAATTTAAAAAAGACATTGAATTGATTTTAACACTGAATTGTAGGTTCAAATGACTGTTTTAAGATGAAAAGACGTAACAGTGTAAGAGCAGGAAAAACAGAACCCAAAGGTTTATTGTGATAAGCTTGTATTTCTAGAAAACTAAGTGACTTTTAATACCTTGCTAACATTTGTAATATATCTAAACAATGTAGCTGAATTCAAGGTAAATTTGTAAAAGTTAATTTTTTTCTATTAAATAAATATTTTCCTAGACATACTAATGAGAAAAATCAATTCACAAGCCTGGCCTAAAATATAAGAAAATTAGAAAAACAATAAATGCTCTTATATTATTAAATGCGAGGCATCAGATCTCTCTAAAGAAAACTATAAATTAAAAACAATTTATACTGGGATACAGATCACCTTCCCCACAAGAAGGAAGTGAGAGCTGTTTCCCACTCTGAAGACTCAGTCCCTGTGTTTTAGACATTTTCTCTGACTCCTGCTGTTTTCTCTGATCTCCTGCTTTTTGCTTGCAGTCCTATAAATTCATGATAGGATTGTTAGGCAAACATTATTTGTATCATATCACACAGAAAAACTTGAGATGTCCAGCAGGCAGTGTTAAAAGATAGGACATAAAAAATAAAAGCTAAATGCAACTAGGCCACGTTGCTCTGCAGGAGAGGGTCACAGCTTGACCTCACAAAATGTTTCAAAACATTCTTACTGCATATAAAAATAGCATTTCAGACATTAAATCATTTTCTTGTCTATACCAACACATGAGGAATGAGGTAAAATGAATTCAAATTGAAAAACCTGGTTCTTTTGCAGACTGTGTTCACTTAAGATAAAGTCTTCAAAAAATAAGCAAAATTAACAGATATTATTTGGCTATTTGTTATCAAGAATGATTCAGAGTCTAAATCAAAACACTCATTTGTTATGGATCTTTAGAGCTAACTCTACCTCCTAAATACAGAAAAATATCTGAAGTGTCCTATATGATCATTTCCTTATAGGGGAAATCATAATTAGTAAAGTAGATAAATCTATAAGTCACTGATTTTTTCATCTATAAAATTTACTTAGTAATAAAATCTCTGTCATTACTTCTGGTGAGAATGTGTACAGCGGTAGTTGGAATTGAAGAATGTAGAGGCAGTCTGTGTAGATTGGATTTCCTGCTATTTCTCCGGTAACTATATAAACCTAGACATTCTATATAATTGTCCTATACATCAACATTTTCAACTGGAAGTTGCAAAGTAGTGGTTCTATCTCATACAATTAGTGTACAGATTAAATAAGTTGAAATAAAGGAAGCATTGGTTGGCGTTTCCTGACACCAAGTACATGTTAGTTGTTACATGGCCATTTTAAGAAAATTTATGCAAAGGACTAATAAAAGGGACACAGTTGATGTACAATAAGTATGTATCCCTCTCTAGACTGGGACAAGTACAGAGCAATTAGAATTATCTTTGAGCCTTTCAGAGTCCTACTTTGTGATATTTTTCACTCCTTTTCAGCTTTGTTGTACACAGTACAAAGAAAGTGAACATCTGCTTATACTGTGCCACCTGTCTTGCAGTGGGTGTCCCACCCTGAACTATACTTATTCTGGTAATGCATCTACATCTCTCCCTTCTATGTGTTTCCATATGATCTCATTAATTTCCTTCTTTTCTTGAGGCTAAAAATGAGGAGAGCTAGATAGGGATATATATTAATATATAATATATACATAATATTTTGGGTTTTGAGGCCCAGTCACTCAATTTTAGGCTTAGAAGCTAAAAAAGGACTGCAGCTGAGAATTCTAAGAGTTGAAAAATTGTAGTAATTGTCACAAGTGCCACTTATGTTCCTAAACAATACCCCATTTTAGGAATACAAGCAAAAAATTCATTTTTGTGTCTCTGGAATTCACCCTCTGCACTTTTCACAGCTACTACCTTAGTGCCACTTCTTATTAGAAGCATTTAGTAGGGATACTCATGTGGAAAGCTACTTAACTACTCAATAATTTTCTCTCTCTCATTTATAGTAATGGGCCTCTATATTGTTGAGTGTAGCAGAATATAACAGCTTCTTTTCCATTTGGGGGTAGTCAATAGAACCTCAGGCTTTACCTAGAGGTGAACTTGAGGATTGTAGTCAGGCTCTTAAAAAATGACAGACAAAGATGCCAGATTCCTGTTAATGATGATGTTGGAGCCACCATATGTTCTCATTTCTATTACCTTTTTACTTAGCCAATGCTATTTTGTGCTTTTCATTAACTACAGCCACACTTAATTTAACTGATAGAATTTCATCTTCAATTCAATTTCCATTCTTGGAAGAACATTCTAAGTGTACAGTAGACATGAATTATGTCCACTTCATGGTTAAAATACCCTGCTGAATCCCTGTTGCTTAGAGGACAAAATAGAAACTCTTTACTTACTATTCTTCATTATGTAGTCCTCCCGCAGGTCTTCATCTTCACCTCTATTTTCTCTCCTCAGGATCCCTTCCCAGATACATGAAACACATGTATAAGAATGGGCGGGCATTAGGATGATAGCTGTGAAAGTACAAAGAAGAAAGGTCTTAGTTACTTTCTCTCATTGCTGAGACAAAGGACCCAACACCCAGAGTTAAAAGGAGGAAAGGTTTATTTAGCTCACAGTTTGTAGAGGTTTCAGTCCATAATGTGCTGGCATCTAGGCAGAGTGGGAGAGGGGCAACAGTTCATGGAGACAGAAAAGAGTGAAAAAACAAGGTGGCTTCACAACGTCTTTCTACCCCTTTTATTCAGACAACCGGGATTAGGGCAGGGCCAAACCAATCAGTGTACTGCTTTAGTAATCACAGGTCCTTACTCCCAGCATTACATACTCTAGATTCGGCCATCTCATGAGGCTTTGGGGGGACATCTACATGCAAACCATAACCATTTATTACTTATCTGACCTCAGGGAGGTCACTTAAATTCTTTGCATCAGTTTCCTTGGAAATAATGTGAAAATAATAATTACCTATCTCAGGGATTTGTTGTGAGCATTAAATAAATTGTTGGTTAAATTGTCTTAAGTAATCTCTTAGAATATGGAGCCCCTCTTGCTTTCTTGTATTTTAAGATGTTCATTTATAGAAAATTGAGATGACATAATATTTTTAAAATTAAGATATTAATTTTATGTTAGTTCAACCCTGAAGGATTAAAAAAAAATCAGGAAGTCAAGTGATACTATCAATGTTTTTGTGTGCTTCAGTAGCAGGAACTTGGAGTTTACCACAATGAAACATAGCATCTGCTCCAGCTTTTCAGAGGATTAACCAAATCCTCTCATAATTAAATGGGTCAGTTAATTATGCTTGTTGAATGAGATGATGTATACACACTTCCAAGGACTTGACTTTAGTTCATTCTGACTGGTGAGCACACATTTCATACTTTGTTAGTCAGGGGTGATTAACAAAAATAGATTTATTCTTTCACCTGAAATTTTAAATTTTGCATAAACCTTTGAAAAATATTGAGAACATTTTTGAGCAAAATATTTAAATTTTTACTCTGAATCAAGATGATTGAGGAAAGAAAATTTAAAACCCAACACTGACTAAGAAGATTGATTCCTAATAATAATGTTCATGTTCAAGAATGGTAGCACCTTTCTATGAGTATAGGTATGGTCAAAAAATAAGATATACACAGATCTCAAAAGAAAAACCTATCATTACGCCTTAAGGAACTGGGAAAAGGAGAAACAGATTAATCCCAAATTTAGCAGAAGGAAAGAAATAATAAAAATAAAGATAGAGTAGAAATAAATGAAAGAGGAACTAGAAAAACAGTAGAAAAGATGAAATAAACTAAGTATTGATACATGTCTACATACTTTGAAACATATTGTATGTGATAAATACATGCAATATTTACTTGTCAACTAAAATAAAATTAAAAAATAAAATTCAACTATGCACATATGATACATGAAATTAACACAAAGCATTTTAGAAATGTTGGAGCATCTATTTAAAAAGATACCCCTAAGATTAATAGGATATTATAAGTTTGAAGTCCAGCTACCTTCAAAACAATATTACAAGGTATTGTCCAAGTTTTCTAAAAGAAAGCTATAAAAATTTTTTGGTTGTATTCCTAAAATGGGGGTATTGTTTAGGAATATAAGTGGCACTTGTATACAGTAATTTGTGGCAATTACTACAATTTTTCAACTCTCAGAATTCTCAGCTGCAGTCCTTTATCAACTTCAAAGCCTAAAACTGAGTGACTGGACCTCAAAACCCAAAAACACAAATATATTTCCATGCAGAAGCCCTTTGTAATTATGCCACAATTTCATAATACAGCAACCAAGAAATTAACAGTGATTAGCCTCCACAGGGAGGAAGGTTTGTTAAAATTCAAACAACTATGCCCACTGTTCACCTTCAGAGCTCACCATCTAGAATTACAGCTTTAGAAAATAAGTGCCCTTATTGCCATTGCTCTAGACACATGTTCAGGGGCCTCAGCCACACAGGACTTTCAGGACCGTGTTACCACTTACATTTTTTTGTCTTAGAACATGGCATCATTTTGGCTACTTCATTTTACAACTACCCAATCAGCAATGTCCTTCCATCTTTCAGGAAATAGTTAATATTGGTGTCTCATAATTAACTATGAATCCATCATGTACACACTCACTACTGCTATTTTCTAGTCTTCCTCTTTTTAGCATCAACTGAAACTCTGAAAGGTGCGATTTTATCTGTCCATTGGCTAAATACTTACTTCCAACAGGTCTTTTTAAATAGTCTCTTTAAACTAATTCTAATTATTAAGTAAAAAAGCCTTTTCTGGTTGATCAATAACTCAAAAAATTTATTCCATTTTTCTGTAATAGTTCTCTTTTAAAGTAAATCTTATATGAGGAGAAGATATGTGATACATTTACTAAGTCTACAGTATTAAATCATAACATGACACTTTCAGAGAGTAAATGTTGCTCAATATTTTCTGGAAGATCAATATTATCTGCCTTTAAAATTTTTCCCATTTTCTGCTGTAGACTGCTGAGACAGATGAATTGAGATTATAACAATATATTGTCACCCTACAGACAAACATATTCTATAAATGGCTACATAAAGTAATTTTTGATGAAAAGAAAATGCTATCAAATCTTATTTCTACTAAGAAATTTTTCTCATTATGGAAGAATTCACATATACTTAAAAACAGTCATATAATAAAAATCAATTCATAAATTCAATAAATGTTATTGAGCACCTACCTTGTGTGAGATTGTTTGAGGTACTGAATATGGGCCTATGATGAACAAAGTCCCTAACCTCATTCTCATGGGGGAAATTGACAGGACACAAAAATATATGAGTAAATATAGTATTAAAATATAAGGTTAAATCATATGAAAAAATGCATACAAAGTGAGCTAAGTTTGTAGATAGGGAGCAATCATTCATGGTGATCAGAGGAGGTGACATTCAAGCAGAAGCTGAAAGGATTCCATAAACTAAAAATCTCTTTAGAGGAGTCTTCTAGGCAGAAAAAGCAGTAGAACAAAGATCATAGAAAGATCATTTGTGACTCATTTTGGGGAACGGTTATTGAGTTGTTCAAAGTAGTTAGAAGCTGGGTCATGCTAACCCAATAAACTCTAGGAAGAAATTAAGACATTAAAAGTCACTAAAGCAATAGAGTTTTCCGTACGTTGATATTATTCACACTTTTGATAGTTCTGAGAGTGGTTATGGACATTTTTTTCTTGATGCTTAAAATTGGAAGACTGCACACTTTAAAATTAAAGTTCTAGAGTTCCAGTTTCTTCTTTTAAAATATATTCTATGCATATTTTCATGTGTTTGTAGCAGAAGGTGTCACCTCTCCTTCAGTTTACTCTGCTTTGTAGCTAGAAGCAGCATGCTTTACTGCATTTACATTGAACTTTACATTTGATTAAGTCTTTATCCCTTATTATATTCTCTGGTCTTTCTTATTACTAAATTCACCATACATTTGAGGTATATTTAACTTTTGAGAGTAAGCATGCTGTTCTTCTACCCAGGAAAACACTGGAAAACAACTCTTTGAGGATTATATTTCTTAAGCATGTTTTGAAAGTGTGTGAATTGGAGAGTTTATTAATGTATGGCATTTTCAGAGCTGAATCTAAACATTTGGCAAGA
This sequence comes from Heterocephalus glaber, assembly GCF_053883595.1. Lineage (NCBI taxonomy): Eukaryota > Metazoa > Chordata > Mammalia > Rodentia > Bathyergidae > Heterocephalus > Heterocephalus glaber. The sequence continues at coordinate 8,977,945 of NW_028258310.1, read as the reverse complement.
TAATCTGTTGAGATTGTAGCCAATTTTTTTTTTTTTTTGTACCAGGGATTGAACTCAGGACCTCGTGGTTGTGAGGCAGGCTGCAGCACCACTTAGCTAAATCCCCCAGCCCTGTAGCAAATTTTAAAGCAAAGAAAAATTCAGTGCTTAAAGTTCTGAGTGCTTAAAGTGACTTTCTATGCTGAGAATTAACACACCCTAAGTATCTGTTAAGTTTTATAACATAACATTGAACATATTCTATTTCCTTGGCAAGTCCTTAAGTTTAGCAAAGAGTTGCATGGCTGTACTAATTTCACTATTAGCCATCCCTAGTGTCTAAACACTGGATTGTTGAGTGTTGTTTATAGGACTTATGTATCTAAAATTGACCAACTGTCCATGGAAATTACACCATCCAAGTTTCTCCTTGTGTTCATTCCATTGTGAAAAGATGTCACATTTATGGCACAACTATGGCATAAGAAATAGGATTTGTATGAGAAGGGACAAAAGCAACATTATTTTCTTGACTTGGTTAATAACAAAAAGGAGGGGTGAAAGGTGGGCAGGGAAATGGGGAAAAAATAAGAACCAAGATACATCATGTAAAGGTATAAGATCCCAATGATGAATGCAACTGTATTGCATACCCAAAATGTACCAATAAACTTAATGGGGGGAAAAAAAAAAAGAAATCTCCAAGAGCTATGTAGACAGGAATAAGGAGCAATAGGGGGTTACTGTTGTGGAGTTTCTACTTTTTCATCAATAATGGCTAAACACAAGGAAGAAGCTCAAAGCCTCTGATCTCCTCTCTCCTGAGAATCCCCTCTACTGATATAAATTTTCCAATCCACTGTAAATGGGGAAAAAAATCCCTTAAGTTTTTGATCAAATAGTAACTTCCTGGTGCCCATTCTGTGGCATGTCACCTTTGAATTTTGCAATTTTAAATATATTTTTTCAATGCCAAATAGTACTTCTACGTTTTTTATTAATCAGGTCCAGGCAAATCTGTGAAAAATACACTGGAGTTTTATGTGGTTCTCTGAGGAGTGTTTCACGGTCACTGAAAAGAAAAGATTGATATGACATTCTTGTACAACATCCAAAAGTGACTCAGAGCCAGGACTTAATGGCTTCATAAGCAGTCAGGATGAGTGATGCTGTTCATGAAGAAATTTTACTGCAATAATTAATTGGGTACATAGAGCAGTTCCTCTTCAATATAGCACCACTCTATTGTTCTTGAAAGAAAACCATAATGAGAGTCACACAAATAAATAGACATGATTTATTTCCAGAAAAATAACGTACAGGTAGTTATTTTAGGAGTAAAATAAGGAAATATCAAACAGCCTAACAAATTGACTTCTTTACTTGTTTTTTTCCATTTATGCCATCAATTACGTGGTGTTTCTATTAGGTTTTATGTTAACCTTCAAGGCTGTAGTCAAAGTTCTCTCTTAACCAAAAACATAAAAACGAAAAGAAATTGAAAATGTAAGCCAAGGGTACTACTTGTTCCTGGATGGTGAGTGAAAAAGTTTTATAAATGGTTTCCCTTTTTTTGTAATTCTCACTACTACCTGATTGGAAACAACAAATAAGAAGTATCCATGAATGGCACATGAGTATTTGATTGGTAATAAATCTCTAATAACTTATCACAAATATTGATTGGTAAATTCCCACAATAACTGAGATAAACAGATATGTTTTTCTGTCACACAAACATGGTACAGCCCCTCTCACGAAACTACAGATTTCTGAGTGTCAACAGCAAAACTGTCTGGGTAGGGAAGGAGAAATCAAGCAGATTCTGCATTCAGACCCTTGAAAATAAAAAAGGATTCAGTTAATTGGACGATAATATATCATGGCGTACAGGATGATTATGGGATACATAAAATCTAATGTGTATAAAGGAATATATCAACAATTTCCATATGAGGTACGTAGTGATTTGCTTATGACTTATTTCATTGGCAGTTGTAGAGACTACTATATATTCAGAACAATCCCTGAGAAAATGCCCCTCAGGAAATGCTACCATATTGCCTGATAATATGTCACCTAACATGCATATTCAATATTCTATCATGTATTAGGTATAAAATTAATACTACATTTCAACAATGATTTATGGTGTCTGAACTGCTTTTCCATCCATTATATCTTAGTATCTATGTGTAATTGAATATTGTATACAACCAAGAGTTCAAAATAAAATCTGAGGAACAATGAAACAGAGATCACTATTATTTTTTATCCATGTTCTGAATTTATAGACCAGAATGCATGGACAAAGCTCTGGAAAGGATGAACTGCATCTGGAAGGGCAGAATTGAATCTCACAAGCTGCATGATGAGAAAATGGAACGTTCATACATAGAAGAGACTGTGTAGGAAAAACTGTCTAGGGTAAAATTATTACGAAAGCAAAGATTATCTCCCCAAGTCAACTCTCTCCTTTATTCTCCAGGGGTACAAACTCTGAGATCTCTGCCTATCCTATCAACATTTCTCTAAAATTTATTCTAAATACTTTTGTGGCCAGAATAATGTCCCCCTCCCCAAAGATGTCCATGTACTAAATCTCTAGGTCCTGTGTATCTGTCAGACAATGAGACAAAAGGGACTTGGCAGATAAAAGTGAAGTTACAAACCCTGTGTTAGGGAGATGAACGTGGATAGCCAGGGGTGCCAAGGTAGTCACACACCCCGAAGTGTGTGTTTCCCAGAGGTGATCAAAGATGATAGGAAAGGACCAGAGAGATGCAGTGTTGCTATGTTTGAAGATGGAGAAAAGGACTCAAGCCAATGAATATGATCTCTAGAAACTGAGAGGACAAGACAGTACATCCCCCCGCCAAAGTCCTCCAGAAAGGAACTCTGCCCTGGCCTTAGTTCAGTGAGTCCTGTGTTGGACCTCCAATCCACAGAACTGTATGGTAATAAATTTATATTGTTTCCAACCACTAAGTTACGGTAATTTGTTATGGCAGCCAGAGAAAACTTGTAAAGCTTATACTTTACACATGCTAATGTGTATTTGTAAAATAAAAGAGGCATAATTATAAACATTTGAACTGACTCCATTTTATAACATTACTTAAAACTATCTCATTGTTTATGAATGTGTTTTATACTGTCCTGAAAGGGAAAGAGTGGCTACACTCAAATAAACTTATTTTATGTGAATAATGAACATTTCAGAGTTTAGTAGGTAGATGAATAAAATTTAATCAAATAGTGATAAAAGAACTTAAAAGGCCAGTTGATTGACATAAACTCATTGTCACAAAACCCTTTTCCTTTAAAATGGAAGGAAATTAACAAAAGAATCTTACTTCCTTTTCATTTCTGAATTCTGAATTAAAGATGGAGAGGAACTATAAAAAATCAGTGCTAGGATTGTAGTTCTATTATTTGATTTCTTCACTTACTCATTCTTTCAGTCATTCCATTAATATTTGTGGGCCTCTTTCTCTTTGCCAAGCATTGTGCAAAAAGTGAAAGCACAAATGAAACATGTTATAATACTTCTTTTGCAGAACTCTTAAATTTATTGAGAGATTTCCTGGGATGGGAAATAATAGGCTGAAATCCCCAACTAGGGGCTTTGTTGAAGCTGAGTTTGGAGCAAAGCAGTTAATGGCAGTTGAAGAATAATGGGTTTGGTTGAAATAATTGACTGCTAAACTTCCTTCTAGCTCTGAAGGATGAAGTGAGAATACATATACTGAGATTTGGAGTCCAAATTTTGTAAAAGGCAAGTATTTCTGTTAGGGAGGAATTTACTTTCTGTTAGGCAGGAATGAGCACTGCAGTTGGCAGTTGAATATAAGGGGGAAGAAAGTCTTGCTAACTAGTCTTAGATACAGTCATTCCTATAAATCTTTAAACAGTGCATTTATTTGTTTATACTTTATAAATACATAGCATGTTCAGATATGGATTTTGCCAGTGTACTAAAGCACTCCATAATAAGCAGAATCATGAAAATCTTGTACTTCTTTGAGGTTCCCACCTCAGAATAGCAGTCCCGTAAGTCTTTTGTATTAATAAGATACCAGAGCTGCAGGCATTGAATCCGTAAAGGGGTGGTCAAGTCCAGGGGCTTCCTGAGGCTGTATCGGGAGAGTCCAAAAAACAGGATCCCGAAGGAGCAAGTTTATAAGTTTTAAACAGAAAGACATCAATCCTAATTAATTTTATAGCTGAGATCTTTTTCTTTTTTTGAGCCATAAGAAATACCATTTATTTCTTTGGAATTTGAAATAATGCAGTAGTGTTATGGGAAGGTAGAGGGGAGAGTAGAATGCAGAAAATGTCTATATCTAGGGAATCAAAGATAGGCAAATAAAAATATAAATTTGAATGTTTCAAAGAAATTACATTGGTTTTCAAAATGGTTTTTCTCAGAGAAAGATAAATTTTCTACACTTATATTTTTAGCTTTATTCTAACATAAACTAAGCAAATTTATTTATCTTCTTCCATTTTTTCTTTTCCCTTTTTATTTTTATGCCATTAGGAGAAAACAAGAAATGGTGTTTAACATCTCTGGTCCTCAAAGTTAACATTTTATAAAAATAATATCTAACTATTGCATGAAAATGCCAAGAAATTTTTATGTATTTGTTTCCTTTGTGCATCTGTCCCATTCTTTCACATAGAGAACTTCTTATTTTTCTCACCTTTATTCAAATCTTGTATGCTCCTTAAATATAAGGAAATTATGGTTCCAAATCATTATTATGTAGTTTCCTTTGTTTATTTTCAAACTCACAAATAATAAGTTTTATTTGATTTTCATTAACTTTATAATCCACTTAGTATTAAATTGCAAAAAATTAACATTATTCTATACATTTTTATCTGTCCTTCAATTGTGATCTCTGTGTTTTAATTTAATTTCTGTTAGAATGTTTTCTGGAGCATTTCTTAAATAATTTGGCTGGTAAACTTGCTAAATACTTTCATTCCCCAAATGTTTCTGATATATTTGACAGATAAATTATGTCTTATCTGGATACAGTATTCTTAAAATGCAATCTTTCACTCTCGTTCTGAAGATGATTAGCCAGTTTCTTGGTTATCATTGCACCAGATACAAATTCTATAGCTTAAATGAATGTTTACTTTTTGGCCTGAATGAATGTAAAATTTCCTTCTTATTCCTGAAGTTGCAAAATGTAGCCACAGTTTATCTAAGAGTATGCTGCTTCTTTTTCCTCTCTTCTCCTACTTCCCCCGGATGTTGCTGTGTTGCTCTCTCCTCCTTTCTCCTCCCCTCCTCACCCAGCGTGTCCAGGCAAATAAGGCTCTTTTTATGAGCTCTGCTCTTTGATGCCATGTCTCTTGGCTTTCTAAATGCGACCCCTATCCGAGGTGGGTCAGTCTCTCAATCTGCCTGAGAGGGATCCAGCAAGGGATAAAGAAAGAAAAAGAGATACGCTTTCAAAGTACATGGTTGGGCTGAGAGGTCAAGGCCAGAGTGGGCAGAGATAAAGGCACTCCAAGCTACCCACTATTTATTGGGTGCACACAATAGCCTAAGGGAGTATCAGATGACTCAGATGTCAGTGATCTTATGCTGATGAGGATCTTCTTATGTTGATGAGGATGGTGAGATGGGCAAAGCATTCATACAATAGCAGGTGGGAAGAGATAGCAGGTTAACAACTAGTTTATCCTTTCCCCACAGATGAAACCTATTTTTTTTAATTACCACTTAGTTCTCAAGGAACCAAGATGTCTTCAGCTGATGCACTCTTGCCCTGGAGTATCACAGCATCACTGGACCATTGAAGCCTCAACTGTGACCAGAGGCACACAGAGTTATGTTCCTGCATGCCATTAGCTGGCTTGTGGGCAAGACACTATGCCTCAGACAAGCAATAACCACAGTTTAATTATGAAATGATTTTCCCCCCAAAATTATATAGACTGGCTCTTGACAGACTCATCATTTTATTTTTTATTTTTGCTATTTCTTCTCATTTCTTTATTCTCTAGAGGGATCTCCCATGCTGCTTTTTTTTTTCCTTAATATTGGAGATTGAACTGAACCCTGGGTTTCACGCTTAATCAGATTAATAGCCCTTCTTAATTTTTAAATTTTGAGACAGGGATTAAGTCAGTACATTGCCTACACTGGGCTTGAACTTGGGACCCTGAAATGTAAGAGGGGCAATTCACTAGTTCCCTACAATATGTGTTAGAAAGAAGACAATACAGTAGTACTAATAAAACCTTTAACACCAACTACACTCTTGCATTACTTTTCTAAGTACATTTTTAACTTGGTAGCTGGCCAGACAATTGTTTCTTTATATTCCTAGTCATTAGCCCAAATGTAGAGTAAACGACATATCCTATTTACAAATAGTGAAATAAATTGGCATCATAGGATATGCCTAGAAATTTCCATTTTTATGGGCTATGTCATCTATATAAAACTAAAGAGAAGAAAAATGCACTGTATGTGATGCTAAAAAAGTTCCAAATTAAATGGAAATGATACGTTGTAGAAATTAACCTCTTTTGTTACAGTTTAAGCCTGTGTTTAGGAAAACGATTTAAATCTGAAGTCAAGTCTCTCTCTCTCTCTCTCTCATTAGATACCAGCTATTCTTTCACATTTCTGCATGGCTTCCTCCTTTATCTACTCCAGGCTTTGCTTCTCAGTGATCTTTTCCCTGGCCTTTCTGTTTCAAATGGAACCATTTTCTTTACCTTGCTCTCCCTCACAGGACTCCTTCTCTACCTTCCATGCCCTATTTTTCTCCTTAACATTCACCACCTCTGACACTACTTTTATTGTCTGTTGTTTCAGGAATGAAAAATTTCATGAGAACAGGAACCTGCTCTATTTTGTTCACCTATAACACTGCTTTCCTATAACATTATCAAGCACACAATAGGTATTGAATGTAATAAGGACATTCTCCACATATTTTAAATATTTTTTAAAATTTAAATTTATTTTGCATTTTTTTTCTCTGACATAGAACTTATTTGGCACTTTATATTTCAAAATATAAGGAAGAAAAATAACATTTTCTTATCAATTTCCATCTTAATTTATTATTGTAAAACAACATGAGCATTTATACTACTCTGAAATTGTCACTCAACTTATGAACTAATATTTAATAAATTTTTTCCATGTGTATTTGAAATGATCTTTATTTTTGTTATTCAGTTCATAGTTCTATATACTCATTTAGGTAGACAATTTCAGATCTTCTGTATGCCTCCTGATTATTGTGTTTGCTTCATTTATCCATTGCTAAGAGAAATGTGTTTAAAATTTCCCAGCAAGTATCAAAAGATGGATTTTTCCATTTCCCCCGTAGTTATGTCAATGCTTTTATTTATGTACTGATGAATTTTGCATCATCATATATTCTGTTGAACTACATCTTTAAAATGTTATTGTGATACTTAATTTCTAGTCATAATTTTTTGTTTTACAGTCAGAACTATTTGCAATAGCTGAGATATCAAAACAACCTACATATCCACCAATGGATGAATGGATAAAGAAAATGTAGCATTTATATACAAAATAAAATACTTCTCAGCCTGAAAAAAAGAAGAAAATCTGTCATTTGTGACAGTATTAATGAACTTGTAGGACTTTATGCTAAGTGAAATAAGACAGTAGAAATACTTAGATGTAATTTCATATGCAGAATATTTTGAAAAGTCAGATACAAATAAGGAATAGAATAGTTGTTATCAGGGACAAAGAGAAAATAAAGAAAAGCAAGTCAAAGTACACAAATGTATAGTTAGGTAGAACCAATAGGTCTAGAGATTTAATGTACAGCATGACAACTATGGTTAATATTATATTGTACAGTGTATACAAGTTGCAATTCAGAGTTGGTGGCTTCAGTCTTTGTTGGATTTTTTCCTTAGGACCTAACTAATAATTGTTCCAGGAAACCCCCACAATTTCATGGAAACTGCAAATATCCTCAATTGTTTTTTTGGTGGGAGGTTTGGAAGTAGCCAATCTGAGAGAACTATTTAGTCTTCCTTATTGTTGATTGGCTGCTGACCTATAACCCCTCTCCCAGATGCACCAGCATTCTTACATCATAACAGGTTGCTGTACTGTATGTAGCTATCTCAAGCACTCTTGGTTTTGTTCTTAAAGCCTTAAGATCCCTAAAATGGTAAAATACCCTACACCTTCTAAGCCTTCTGGCAATGAAGCCAAGTGCCAGAAGAAGTCTAAGACACTCCAGAAGAAAGTTAAACTATTGTACAGTATTTTTATTAAGTTAAATTATTACAGTATTGTAGACAATATTTTATTAAATTAAATTGCATACTTAGGGTTTAAATTGTAAAAACTAAGCATTTATAGGTATTTTTCTGATTGTATCTTAAATTTGCAGCTTTTCACAATTCATGAGTGCTTCGGGAATGTAACCCCTGGGAATTTCAGGGGTCCACTGTATACTAAAATTTTGTACAGTTTAGGGGTTCTTACAACACACACAAAAAGAATAACTATACAAGGTATGTTAGTTACTTTTCTCTCATTGCTGAGACAAAATACCTGACTCCTAAAGTTAGAGGGAAAGGTGTATATTTGGCTTACAGTTTGTAGTTTTCAGTCCATAATCAGCTGGCTCTGAGGCTGGGATGGCAAACAAGCATCACAGAGGAGAAACAACATGGCACACGCAAAGTAGCAAAGGCAACAAGAGTGAGAGCTTGACAATGTCTTTCTTCCCTTTTATCTTATTCAGACTACTTAGGGCAATGCCAAACTAATCACTCACATGAAATGGTTTAGTAATCACATACCCTTAACCCCAGCATCACACATTCCAGATTCAACTATCTGGAAAGTCCCACCTCATCCATATGAGGCTTTGGGGGGATGTCTAGACCCAAACCATAACAGGAGGGGATGAATATTTTTTTGGAGTATCATTTCACTATGTATATGCAAAAGAAAGCATCATATTGTACACCTTAAATATATACAAAAAATCTTATTGATAATAAATAATAAAAATTAAAGGCAAGTTGTTATTTATGTCACTTTTATTGTATTTATATTTGATCATATTTGTATTTTTCTTGTATGCCATACTGAGTGCCAGATTTCATGGCAGGTGCAGATGAATATTTGTAGAAATGAATGCATCTGATTCTTACAACTTTGCAACATACTGAAAGATAATCTCTGGATTATAGGTAGGGAACCATGGGCTTGGATAGTTTTTTGATGATGTCTCAAACTTCCTCAGGTGGCAGAAGAACTAGAATCAATATCTATCATTCTCAGTCTTGGTTTGTTTCATTTGATGAAAGGACTCTCTCTATCTTTAGGCCTTTACTTGTCAAATAAGAAATAAGGGATGTGGAAGATAGTTCTGAATAACTTATCCAGAGCATCAAGGTGTTAGGTATAATCTTCATTGCAGGCATACCCAGACTAAAATCATCATCAAATCCATTTTCTTAGGAGCATAATGGAAATGTCAATAAAGGCAAGAAGGAGAAAATAACAATGTAAAAAATATATTTGCCTTAATAAGTCTCTGAATCTTTTCTTAATTGATAATTTTTATGCAATCTTCCATGAATCTATGCACAGATATCACTGAAGTCACCAAAATGAAATCATAGTTTTAATATGAAAATTATTGTTTTCATTCATAGAATGTGCCCTCTATTTTTATATTATAAACTACAGGTATTTAAATATTATTTTTTCCCAGAGAGTAGAAATAGTTGTAGTAAGTAAGCTTATCTAATGCACCAAAGTACAAAAATAGCCTTGCAGAGCTGGATATTTAAAGCAATCATTTGCATGTCTAGTTAAGGAAGTATACCATAATCATTAAACACATGAATGGTAACAAGCCATTTCCTTAATGAATTCTCATTAGGGTATATTAAAGCCAGCTTTATAAATGGCCTTTAAAAATCATTTGGACTAACAAAATTTATTTAGCCTGCCAGATTAGCAGAGTTCTCAACTATATTCTATCCTTTTCTGTGTTCTGAGAAAATTACACTCCTCTCTAGCATCTTTTTTTTTTGCATTGCTGCATCTGATAATCCCTCTTTAAAAACTTCAGTTTTGCTCTCAAGCTCTGTTGATTTTTCACTTCCTCTGTGTCCACTATTGGGATAGGACAATGATAAGAGTGCCCTTCTTAATAGTTGCATTTAAGGGACACTATCTTGGTTTATAACTGTGTAAATGTACCCAAAAGCTCTGTGGAACATCTGGATTGATACAATTCCAGCATCTCCATTTATTAATATAGGCATCCCTATTATTATAACCTTCTTTCCTTGAAGCTCTTGACTTTCACTCTTAACCTACCTTAAACAGAATTTTAGCCATATCAAAGCACAGCTTTGTCTTTGGGGGCTCAGCATGCTGGGGCTCTGGAGGTAGAGAGGAGGGCACAAGATCAGCAGATACTATACTTAATGAGACCGTGGGCAATGCTTATGGTTTATTTGCTGCATGTGGGTAATTGGAAATTATGTTTTATGAATGAACTTAGTTATGTAAGGACTAATAACGTAGTTTTAAAAAGCATGCATATGTTAAATTTTAATAAAGCAGTGGTGGCAAACCTAATGGCACATGTGCACCAGTGGGACCCAGAGCCCTCTCTGTGGGCAGGTGAGCCAAGTAGCCCTCACAGCCTAGCATCGGATCACAATTGTTTTTTAAAACTAAAACCTAAGTATTCAGTTTTAATTGCAGACTTGTCACTTTGCATTTAATAAGTGGGTTTTGGGTTAAGTTTGGGCACACAATCTCTAAAAGATTCACCATCACTAGACTAGAACTATCAAGATATTTAAGGGAAATCCAGGAAACTGAAAATATAAGAGTAGGATTCTAGACCTGTGGTTCCTTTTTTTTTTTTCCTTAAATTCTTTTATTGGTACATTTTAGGTTTACAATACATTTACATTTCTCATTGGAAACTTGTACCTTTATATGATGTATCGTGGTTGTTATTTTTTCCCGATTCCCTGCCCTCCCTTCACCCCCAACACCCTTCTCTATTTACAAAGACTTTGTTTTCATTTTTTCCATTTCCCATAATTTTTTCTTCCCCTTCTTTCCTTTCCCTACGCCTCCCACTTCCCTCTCCTCTTTGCCCCTTTTCTTCCTATTTCACATTATCAATTATTCATTTTAGTCATTGGTATATTTTAGGTATACAATATAATAACAGTCATCATTGGAAATTTGCATGTTTACATAGTCTCTCTGGGTTCTTATTTTTCCCCCTTCCCCTGTCCTCCACCCTTCCCTATTTACAAAGACTTCAATTCCATTTTTTCATTCTCTCATATTAATTCCATTCCCTTCCCTTCTTTCCTTTCCCCTACCCCTCCCACTTCCCCTTCCCCTTTGCCCCTCTTCTTCCTATTTCACATTATCGATTATACCTTTTAGTCCTTATTTACACTTTCACTTTCTCACACTAGAGAAACTATTCAGTATTTACACATGTGTGTCCTATTTATTTCACTTAAGAGTATTGGCTCAATGTGTATACATTTAGCTATAAATGCCTCTAATTTCTCATTTTATATGGCTGGATAGTACTCCATTTTATTTTTTTTAAAAAACACATTTTCTTTCTCCAGTCTCCAGTTGATGGGCAATTGGGCTGCTTCCAAGTTTTAGCTATTACAAATTGTGCTGCTATGAACATGGGTACACATACATCACTGTGGTATGATACTTTAAACTCTTTTGGGAAGATACCCAGCAGGGGAATAGCTGGGTCACATGGGACTTCCAGTCCTAGTTCTTTGAGGTATCTCCATACTGATTTCCACAGTGCTTGCACCAGTCTACACTCCCACCAGCAGTGGAGCAGGGTTCCTCTTTCCCCATAGTCCAGCCAGCATTTGATATTGGTTGATTTCATGATAGCAGCCATGCTTTCTGGGGTGAGGTGGAATCTCAGGGTTGTTTTCACTTGCATCTGTTGAATGATCAATGATGTTGAACATTTTTTCACGTGTTTATTTGCTGTTTCTACTTCTTTGTCTGAGAAATGTCTGTTCATTTCAAATGCTGATTTTTGGATTGGGTTTTTAAATTTGGGAGGTCTGATCTTTTTAAGTGCTTTATAGATTTGAGATAGTAGACCTTTGTCTGAGGAAGAGCAGGTGGAGATTTTTTCCCACATTATGGGTTGTCTCTTCACACTGCTGGTGGTTTCTCTTGCTGTGCAGAAGCCTTTTAATAAGAAGAGATCCCACTTGTTGATTGTTTGTGCTAGTTCACGGGCAACTGAGGTTTTGTTCATAAAATCTTTTCCTACACCGATGTCTTCAAGGGTTCTACCTAACCTCTTTTCCAACTGGTTCAGAGTTTCTATTTTAATATTTAGATCTTTAATCCATTTTGATTTTAGTTTAGTACATGGTGAGAGATATAGGTCTAGTTTTAATCTTTGGCAAGTTGAAATCCAATTCTTCTAGCACCATTTATTAAAGAGGCTATCTTTCCTCCAATGAGGATGTTTGGCTCCTTTATTGAAGATGAGATGGCTGAGTGTGTCTGGAGTTGTTTCCGCATCTTCTAACCTGTTCCACTAGTCCTCAGGTCTGTTTCTTTGCCGGTACCATGCTGCTTTTATCACAGTAGCTTTGTAGTATATTTTCAAGTTGGGGATTGTGATACCCTCTGCCATGTCTCTGTTACCTAGAATTGCTTTTGCTATTCTGGGTCTCTTCTTGTTCTCATTGAATTTTTGGATTTTTTTCTCAAGGTCCATGAAGTATGCTGCTGGGATTTCAATTGGGATTGCATTGAATCTATATAGCAGTTTTGGAAGTATGGCCATTTTCATTATATTGATCCTTCCTACCCAGGAGCAGGGGATGTCTTTCCATTTTCTGATATCATCTTCAATCCCTCTTTTCAGAGTGCTATAGTTTTTAGGGAAAAGGTCTTTAATTTCTTTCATTAGGTTGACTCCTAGCTATTTCAGGTTTTGGATGCTATTTTGAAAGGAGTTGTTTGCCCTATTCTCTCTCAGTGAGTCTGTTTTTTGTGTAGAGGAAAGCTATTGATTTTTTTGTGTTGACCTTGTATTCAGCTACTCTTCTGAATTTGGTTATTAAGTCTAGAAGACTTTTGGTGGCATTCTTGGGGTCTTCTATATAGAGTATCATGTTACCTGCAAATAATGACAATTTGACTTCTTCTTTTCCTATCTTTATTATGCCTTTCATTTCTTTCTCTTGTCTAATTGCTCTGGCTAATGTTTCAAAAACTATATTGAACAGGAATGGTGATAGTGGATATCCTTGTCTTGTTCCTGATTTCATTGTGAAGGATTTCCATTTTTGACCATTTAGTATGATATTGGCTGTTGGTTTCTCATAGATGGCTTTTATCAGATTGAGGTAGAGACCATCTATTCCGATTTATTTTAGGGTTTTTATCATAAACGCATGTTGGATTTTGTCAAATGCTTTTTATGCATCTATGGAGATAATCATATGTTTTTTTCCTAGGTGCTATTGATATAGTGTATTACACTGATTGATTTGCGAATGTTGAACCATCCCTGCAGCCCTGGGATGAATCCCACTTGATCAGGCTGTATGATCTTCTTGATGATCTTCTGCATTCTATTTGTCAGTAACTTATTAAGGATTTTTGCATCCATGTTCATTAGTGAGATTGGCCTACAATTCTCTTTTTCAGTTGGGTCTTTCTCTGCTTTGGGGATCAAGGTGATGCTTGCTTTCAGGAATGAATTTGAGAATATTGTTTCTCTTTCAATTTCATTGAAGTGTTTAAATAGTAGTGGCAGTAGTTCTTCTCTAAGTGTCTTGTAGAACTCAGCAGTGAAGCCTACAGGATTCAGGCTTTTCTTTGATGGCAAGGTTTTAATGATATATTTAATTTCATTGGTTGATATTGGGTTGTTTAGAAGTTTTAGGTCTTTGTTCAACTTTGGTAATTTATATGTATCTAGGAAGCTGTCCATTTCTTCTGTGTTTTCCATCTTATTGGCATATAGGTTCTGGAAGTAGGTATTGATGATTCTCTGGATTTCTGCTGGGTCCATTGTAATTTTACCCTTTTAATTCCTAATTGCATGTATTTGGGCCTTTTTTTTCCTTTTTCTGATAAGTTTGGGTACAGGTTCGTCAATTTTGTTTACTCTTTTGAAGAACTAATTCTTGGCTTCATTAATTTATTGTATCTTTCTCTTATTCTCCATTGAATTGATTTCTGCTCTGATCTTTATAATTTCCTCCCTTGTATGTTCTTTGGGTTTGTCTTGTTCTTCTTTTTCTAGTAACTTGAGGTTTAGCCTCAGGTTGTTTAATTGGGCTCGCTCTGTTTTCCTCATATGTGTATTCACTGCTGTGAATTTCCCTGGTAAGACTGCTATCATTGTGTACCATAGATTCCTGTATGCTGTATTGTCTTTGTCATTTAATTGAAGGAACTCTTTGATTTCTTCTTTAATTTCCTCTGTGACCCACTGGTTATTCAGAAGTATGTTGCTCAATTTCCATGTGTTTATGAAATTTTTGTGGATTCCTTTTGTTATCGATCTCAAATTTCATTGCACTATGGTCTGATAACTTCAATTCCTTTGCACTTACTTAAACATGTCCTACAAGTGAGTATGTGGTCTATTTTGGAGAATGACCCATGTGCAGTTGAAAAGAATGTGTATTCTGATTTTGTGGGCTGGAACACTCTGTAAACATCTGTTAAGTTCATTTGTTCAAGAGATTGATTGAGTTCTAATGTTTCATTACTTATTTTTTGTCTAGTTGATTTATCTATTTGTGACAGTGTGGTATTGAGGTCCCCCACTACTACTGTATTAGTGCATATATGACTTTTAATGTCCATTAATATTTGTTTTATATAGTTGGGTGCACTAGTGTTTGGTGCATATATATTTATGATTGTCATCTCTTCCTGTTGGATTGTTCCCTTTACAAGGATGTAGTGTCCTTCTTCATCTCTCTTAATCAGTGATGGTTTGAAATCTACTTGATCTGCAAAGAGGATAGCTACTCCTGCTTTATTGGGGGCTCCTGTCACATGGAGTATTTTTTCCGCTCTTTGACTTTCAGTCTGAATTTCATTTTGAATTAAGTGTGTTTCTTGTATGCAGCATATTGTTGGATTTTGCTTCTTGACCCATTCTGCCAGTTTATTTCTTTTGATTGGTAAATTGAAACCATTAACATTGATGGTTATAACTGATACATATTGAATTATTATTGTCGTGACTTTTTCTTTTTCTGGATTCTCCCCCTTTACATTGAATTTCTTGTCGCACCTGATGGGTTCATTCTGCTGTGCTTCCTGGCATTGTGATACTCATTGTTTGTTGCTAGAATATTGTCTAAAATTTTTTGGAGTGCTAGTTTGGTATTTATGAAGTTCGTGAGGTGGTCTTTGTCATGAAAGTATCTTATTTCTCCATCAATTTTGAAAGATAATTTTGCAGGGTACATCAATCTGGGTTGGAGGCTGTTTTCTTTTAGGTCTTGGAATATGTCACTCCAAGCCCTTCTTGGCTTGAGGGTTTGCGTTGAGGAGTCTGCTGTGATTCTGATGGGGTTTCCTTTGTGATTTGTTTCTTTTCTCTAACTGCTTGTAGAACTTTGTTCTTCTGTTGAGTTTCTGGAATCTTAACAATTATATGCCTGTGTGTAGATTTTTTTTGATCAAGGCTATTTGGAGTCCTATATGCCTCACATATCTGTACGTCAAGTTCTTTCCCTCTGCTTGGGAATTTTTCTGCCATCACTTCTGTGAACAGTTTTTTTATGTCATCTGCATGCTCCCCTGTTTCTGTATTGACTCCAATCAGTCTTATGTTATTCTTGTTTGCATTGCCTAGCAGCTGCTGGGTTGATTTCTCATTGTCCCTTACAATTTTGAAGCAGTTTTTCTTTTCCTGGTCATTAATTGCAACCTTATCTTCTATATCTGAAATTCTGTCCTCACATAGGCTCATTCTGCTTTGTAGACTTTCAATGGAGTTTTTGATTTCCTGGAAATCTGTTTGCATGTGTTTTATGGATTCCATTTGTTTCCTATGTTGGGATTCCATCATGTTCCTCAGCTCCTCTTTAGATTTATTAATCATGCCTTGCACTACAAGCATAATCTCTGCTGTTATCTGAGAAATTATTTGATTTCATTTTTTCCAGATCCTCTTTTGTTGCCAGTTCAGGAAGTCTAGGTGGTTGAGTATCAGATTGTTCCATCTCATCTCCCTTTGGTGTTGCTGTAGGTGATCTGGAAGTCTGGTTTTAAGACTTGTTTATGTGTCTTTTCATTTAGATGGGGGCTGTGGGTGCTGTTGGCACCCACATGGCTTATCTCCTCTGAGCTAGGAGCGGTGGCACATCAGCCTGAAATCCCCTTTCTCTGGGCTGGGAGCAGTGGAATGGTGGCCCAGAAGCCCCTACCTCTGTGCTGACTTGTGGTTTCTGAAACCTCAATTCAACTGCACAGCCCTGATAGTAGAAGTACTAGCCATGTATATGATGTGTTAAGGGAAAAAAAACCAATAAAATAACTTCTGATCTTGTTAAACATATACCTGTAGATGAAGAAGTTTTAATGCAAGAGATTAAGAATAGACCCATGATAAATTTACCTGAACTAGCAAGGTAGGTCCTGGGCCTTACTGATGTTTTTTAAAAGAGGACAAGGGTCTGAAGACAGATATTATCTCTTTGAACTTTCACTGAGAGAAAATCAATCAAATGAAGTTGCATTGTGTCAGTTTATGTCTTACTACACTAGAAACAAGCCCCACAGGATTAGAGGATTTTTACCAAGACACTGGAAATGTATGGCAGAACCAGAATGATATTATAGGTGTCCTATTTTCTCAGTATCTGTGTTTTCTAATTACCTTTATTTAATTTGAGACCAGGAGGAGGATGGGAGGACACTGGTCTTTACCAGTGGAGGAAGGGTAATAGACTGATAAGAATAATTGATTTATCAAAAATGCAGCTGTGAGAAGTCAGAGCATCCTGGATGGCTGGGCCTTAAGCCTGACTTATTCTCTAGGATGAGTTATCAGGTTGGGTTGAAAGTTTAATGAAAATACACTTTTTTCCAGATCAATCTGGTCTATAACCCACATGTTAAGAACAGAGCAAAATCTGTGGTAGATAATACTGAAAGTTATAAAATAATTTTGGCTTTTAATCTGTTCTACACTTGATCTTAGCCAAAAGGCTGAGAAGCAATTTAAGCTGTTCTTAAATAGTACTCCTTGTGATATGTGCATTCAGTAAGCCTAGAACAATTTTAAGAGAAAATAAAATAATGTTTATTCCAGATATTAATTTTTTTTGAGAAAGACAAAAGCAGTTTAGATAATGTAGTTTCAGAAGGGGTTTCTTTAAAGCTTTATCATGATATAATTTACATAGAAGAAGCTACACATTTATAAATAATGTAACTTGAAAAATTGTGCCATATATAGAACTGTGACCTCACCTCCACAATTGAGGCAATGAATGTATTTTTCATCTTTAGAATTTTCTGTAACTCTGTGTAATCTTTTCTTACTTTTTTACCCACCTCCAAGCAACCACTGATTTACTCTCTATCACTGCTCATTAAATTGGGTTCCCTAGAATCCATGTAAAAGGAATCATACAGTGTAAGTCCTCATGGACATGTGCACTCATTTTGATGGACATGTGCTTCCAAACTGTTTTCCAAACTGGTTGGACCATTTTCAATTCCTATTATCATTAAAATAAATTACATTTAAATGACAAGCTTTATACATGTAAAGAATTTGCACTAAAGAGGTATTATAAACCACATAATAGATTAGTTATGAAGTTTTATTTTACTGAAACCCTTTATTTTGAATAAATATTAAAGTACAATGTAGTTAATATCAAATTATATATAATTTGAGCACCACTGATGGCTGATAATTTTGTTTTGAAAAGTTTTCAGCATCTTTGGTTTGTCATATTGAATTTTCTTATACAAAATGATGGTCCACATAACATGTCATTAAGGAAATGGTAATTAAAGCAATGAAATATCATGCAATGTCTATTAAAAAGGCAGAACAATGACCATACCAAATGCTGCCAATGATGAGAGGTTCAAGGAATCCTTATTCATTGCTGGTGGGAATGAAAAAAGACACAATCATCTTGAAAGAGAGTTTGTCAGTCACTTATAACAGCAAACACATTCTTACCACATTACCCAGCCACTACTCTCACAGTAGTAATTCAAAGGCCATCAAAACCCATTATCTGTATATCTTAGTTACTTCCCTTGTTGTTGGGACACAATACCTGACATCCACAAGTTAAGGGAGAAAATGTATATTTTGACTTACAGTTTGAAGAGTTTTCACTCCAAGGCAGAGCAGCGTGGCAGAGCAGAAACAGCTCATGGGATGGTGGAAGGAAGTAGAGAGAGAGAGAGGTCAAAGAAGGAGGGAGAGAGAGATATATTCTACCAGGCCATGCCTCCAGTGACCCACCTCCTCTTAGCAGACTTCAGCCCCCAACATCACAAATGTAAAGCTATAAACACATCAGTGTACTAAATCCACTGGTGAGTATCATGGCCCCTCGATCAATCACCAAAAGCCCCAACTATGAGTGCATGAGGCTTTAGGGGGACATTTAGATAGAAATTGTAACATTGCACAAAGACCTATACATAGATGTTTAAAGCAGCTTTTAAAAAAATACTTGCTACAATGTGAAGCAAGCAATCAAGATGTCCTTCAGTGGTGAATAGATAATTCAACTGTGATATATTCAGAGAATAAAATATCATTTGGTGCTAAAAACAAATGAGATGTCAAGTCATGAAAAAAACATGAAGGGAACCTAAATTTACATTACTAAGTGAAAAAACCCAAGCTGAAATGCTATACACAATATGATTCCAACTATATGGTACTGTTTAAAAGGCAAAACTATGGATACAGTAGAAAGATCAGTGGTTACCAAGGGTTAGGGAGGGGGATGGACAAATAGATAGAGGATAGAGAATTTTCAGAGCAGTACAATATCACATATTTTCTATAATGGTTGATGCACTTTACTATACATTTTTCAAAACCCATGGAATGAATATACAAGCCAAGAATAAACCCTAATTTAAACTTTTTTTTTTTTTTGGTACCAGGGATAGAACTCGAGACCTTACTCTTGCAATGCAGGTGATGGCACCACTGAGCTAAATCCCTGGCCCCATCTAATTTAAACTTTTCACCTTGAGTGATTATGATATGACCATGTAGGTTCATCAGTTACAAAAGTGTTTCACTTGGTTAGGGGCTATTGATAATGGGAGAGACTGTGCATGTGTGGGAGCAGAATTTATATGGGATATCCATATATCTTCCCCTCAGTTTTATTGTGAACTCAAAACTTCTCTAAAAGAATAAAGTCTAAAAAAATATAGTATAGATGAATGGCAGAAGATGATCAATCATCATATTTTATAAAATATTTTGTATTTTCTGGCTTTTGAAATATCTGTTTTGTCAGCTTTTGAAATGCATACTGTTATGAGTTCTCATTCAAAATAAATATTTTTTATAAAAGAAAAATGCATGTTTAAAGGATATAGTACAGGGAGAGTAATTAAAAATAATTGATATTACTCTAGTGACAGTTCATATTTTTTCCTATTGTATATAAAATAGTCTAACAATAGTCTATTCAATTTATAGACATATTTCTGGTGACTGGGAAGGAGTTCTGAGGTTGCTGGAAATATTACATTTCCTTATGAAAATGATGAGTGCCATGATTACATTCATAGTATAAAAATTCACTTGACTGCACTTAAAATTTATATACTTTTTTGGATGTATATTTTATATTGACAAAATATTTATTTAGAAAAGAAATTAAATTTATATAAAATATTAAGTTGCACCTAGTCTTTCCAAGAAGTTGTGATGAGACAGCCTGCACCAACTTAGTGAATTATTTTTCCAGATAGAAAGTGTTCTGTCAATTTTCTATATTCCCAATCTATAATCCTCAAATTTTCTCTTTGATGACTATCTTTCTTTTTTTCTTGTAAACTTACAAATTTTTGTGTGTTTTTCTTATGTCCTCAAAGAATCTGTACTGGGAAAAAATGAAGAAATATGCACTGAGTTTGTTTGATCTGATGACTCATAATATTTATTAAATTCATTGACTCCATTCCAAATTCTAGGTTGAGCCCTGGGGAAATATGGTCAATCAAGTTATGCAATTGTAAAAATGGGGAAAAAAGCATAAATATTAGATTCCTTAATCACATTCATTACAGAAGATATTAAGAAGTGTGAATATTTTTCTTATATCATATTGGGAGTATGTAAGTCATTTTAAAGTAGCAATTAATAACACTTGCTGATGATATGAAACTAGTGGAAAGATCTAGACTCTGATGGTGAGCCTTTTAGAGATGAGTGCCCGAACCGCAACCCCCACCCTACTTATTTATTGCAAAGTGCCAACACTGTGATTAAACCTGAATATTGAGGTTTTAGTTTAGAAAAAGAACTCATGCACTAATATCTTTTGTTTTAAAAGAAAAATAAAAAACATTTGTGACATAAGTTCACCACCACTGATCTAGAGGAACTAGAGAAAAGTTCAAACAGAAAACATTGATGGTAGACCACTGATCCTACAGCAATGAATAACAAATGTGTGTGCAGAGGAATATGTAAGACCTTTTAAAGGAAATTTTAGTGTCAGAATCTCTAATCATGATTATTTTTAATAACTGGCTACTATTTTTCAAATGTACATTTTGAAATATCCTATAAGGTTTGTATGACACACTGAACAGCTTATTTTTCCAATACATTTAATAAACTGAACTTTGCCCATGCATCTATCTTCTACCTTGTAAAAAATAAAAAAGAGAAAAGCTCATCCAATTAAAAAAATCAGTTCCATGCAAATGACAGAAAATTTGGCAGCAAGCATCAGTAGCCCAAAGGATTGTTACACTTTGTGAATTGAAATTTCAATTATTAAAAACCATTCATACTTGTAATTTAGTTTCTTTCATGCCTGACCTAATGTTTTCATGTTTTGAGATTACAAGTCTATGTTAATTTGTGAATTGTGAAGAATTTACTGGAAATTCATTTTCATTTATTATAAGTGGCAATCTCAGGTCCCTTTGAGTTTCTTACATCTAGAACTGGTACCAAGAATTCTCCATGGACTACTTGAGCATATTATCTGAGACTTTTAATCCGGTTATGGAAGAATAAATTCTAGACTTTCTCTTTTGTCATTTTCTTCTTTCTTAGTTAAGATAATCATTTGTTTGATATTCACTATCATCTTCTTTCCCCAGAATAATGGCACCTGAACATCATGTCTATTAAACCATATGTTAAACATCAAGCATGACATATACATATATATATATAAAACGCCTATTACAGTGTCAAGACTAACTAATAAAATTGATAAAGCTTATATTTTGCCTTCCTTTAGCTGAATATCAATCTTGAGTTCAAATGATTGTCATTCTCAATTCAGCTCTATGAATCAACTCCATTTCTTTGGACAAGATTTTGTAACTTTCTGGAATCCATAATCAATATTTACAGAATTGTTAAGGAGGATAGCTCTATTGCGATTCTTATTTAGTAATCTAAGAATTGTTTGATAAATATTATCTATTTCTTCTGTGTGTAACAGTTTGAATCACTTTGAAAAATGGAAATAATTTGTATTTATATTTGCTGCAGAAGAATTAGTGAAAAAACATATGATTCAATATAATAAAGAAAAAGATGCTTTGATACATAATTTGATGAACAAAAAGATGTCTATTATTTTTTCAAGTAATAGAGATAAAAACATTATGGAAAGGCAAGGAAGTATTCTAGCAGAAAAAAAATCAATTGTATGATCCATGATACATTCATACACTTACTCATTGATTTAAGTGAATATTTTCTGAGCGTTCTGCAGGTGGTGGGTACATAGGAATTAATTGGACTTAATCTCAAAAGCCTTAGAATTTAATACGAATAAAGAAACATGAAAAAAGAAAATGTAACTTTTTGGTAAATGTTATAGTGCATTTTATAAAAACAGTTGTCAGCGGCCAGGTCCCGGGGCCCGAGTGCCGTCAGCCCTTCCAGAGTTGGTCCGCTGCCCTGGTGCTCCATGAGGCCTGAGTGAGGCGCAGCGGCGAGAGCCGGGCTCACCACGCCTCCCCAGCGTCCCAGTGGCCCGGGAGGAAGAGGAGGAGCATGTCGGACGGTTTCCATCGGGCTCCAGAACAAATGAGGCCCCTGAGAGCTCCAACTAGCTCACAGGATAAAATTCCCCAGCAGAACTCAAGAGTCAGCAATGGCCAAGACTCAAGTGGTTGCGGCGGCTCCTGTGGCTCCTAATGTCTAAGCTGTGTGCCAACACCCCGAGTTTGACCCATCAGTTTATTCTGCTTATACAGAATCCTTTGAAGATGGTCGTGAAGATCATCCTACTCTATCAGACTACGTTCAGGAGTTTTTGAATCATCTTACAGAGCAACCTGGAAGTTTTGAAACTGAAATTGAACAGTTTGCAGAGACCTTGAATGGCTGGGTTAGAACAGATGATGCGTTGCAAGAACTTGTGGAGGTCATCTACCACATCTATCCCACATTTCTCTTACATGGGAGCTCGCCTGTGTAATTACCTGTCCCATCATCTGACAATTAGCCCACAGAGTGGCAACTTCTGCTAATTGCTACTTCAAAGACGTCGGACAGAATATGAAGTTAAAGATCAAGCTGCAAAAGGGGATGAAGTGACTCGAAAACGTTTTCATGCATTTGTACTCTTTCTGGGAGAACTTTATCTTAACCTGGAGATCAAGGGAACAAATGGACAGGTTACAAGAGCAGATATTCTTCAAGTTGGTCTGCATGAATTGCTGAATGTTCTCTTCTCTAATCCAATGGATGACAACTTAATTTGTGCAGTAAAATTACTAAAGTTGACAGGGTCAGTTTTGGAAGATGCTTGGAAAAAAAATTAAAGACTGATATGGAAGAAATTATTCAGAGAATTGAAAATGTTGTCCTAGATGCAAACTGCAGCAGAGGCACAAAACAGATGCTCTTAAAGTTTGTTGAACTCCGGTCTAGTAACTGGGGTAAAGTCCATGCAACTTCAACATACAGAGAAGAAACACCTGAAAATGATTCTACCTACTTTATGAATGAACCAACATTTTATACATCTGATATTGTTCCTTTCACTGCAGCTGATCCAGATTAACAAGAGAAATATCAAGAGTTACTTGAAAGAGAGGAGTTTTTTCCAGATTATGAAGAAAATGAAACAGATTTATCAGGGGCTGTTGATCCATATTTGGATGATATTGATGATGAGATGGACCCAGAGATTGAAGAAGCTTATGAAAAGTTTTGTTTGGAGTCAAAGCATAAATGAAAAGAGTAAAGTTAAGTTTCAGCATATCAGTTTTATAAAACAGTTTAGGTATACTGATTTAGCAGAACACAGGAAAGCAAGAATATGTGTCATACCAGATTAAGGATGTTGAGTTATGTTACTAATGTATGCAACTTTAATTTTGTTTAACACTATCTGCCAAAATAAACTTTATTTCCTATATCTTAAAATGTGTACATGTGTGTGTGTATATATAATAGTTTATTATGTACAGTTAATTCTACTGTTTGGGGTGCAATAAAATTGATTTTGAAGTAAATGAAATGTTGAAAAAAAGTTGTCATAAAGAAAGATGACAGTTCATTATACTTGGAATATGGAGTAGGTTGGATTATTTTATTGTGAATAATGGGAATCAAACTTAACTAGTTTGTAAAAGATGTAGGGATATCTTCCACTGAAAAAGCAGCTTGGATGATAGAAGAAATGACATCTAAAAGTACAAAACATAGTATCAGGCCATTATCTAGTTTTACCTGTTTCTGGCTTATACATCTAAAAAGTTTAGTAAGAATAAATAGTGAAGATTTAAACTATTAGTGTGGTGATGTTGGAAAGATAGAATGGGAAGAGTTTAGATTCAATCTTCAAATTTCTCATTTGCAGAGTTATTTGGACTCTGTTTTTATGTATCTAGAGATTACAGGATTGAACAAGTCCAAGTGAAAATACAGTAAATTCATTTTGGTATTTATTAAACTTAAAGTCATCATGGAGTTTGTAGAGAGAGGCGATGTAGAAGCATGTGGATATGTGGAAATGAACCAAAGGCAATGCTCAGAAGTGGATTTATTGGACTCAGCATTTCAGAAGTCATGGTGTGATACTTTTCAGAAATAGATGTGTGTAAGTGTAGAGGTAGGAACAATTACAGCACACTTTTATGGCAGTGGGGAAAAGTTTCTGTATAATAAAACTAGAAACCAATGTGAAGTGATTTAAAAATGAT
The DNA here is from genome assembly GCF_053883595.1 of Heterocephalus glaber. Taxonomy (NCBI): domain Eukaryota; kingdom Metazoa; phylum Chordata; class Mammalia; order Rodentia; family Bathyergidae; genus Heterocephalus; species Heterocephalus glaber. The sequence continues at coordinate 8,953,491 of NW_028258310.1, read as the reverse complement.
TTGTAGGTTTTATAATGTATATAAAGTTTATATACTGTACATGAATTTTTGCTTCTCAAACCGTAAAGAGCAACCATGGTTTATTATATGACATACTTCTAGGATTGGTGTAAGTGCTCGCTCAGTAAATATTTCTTGAATATGTGAGTGAAATTCAAGGTCAGAGACTAAGGGAAATGTTGCACTTGCAACAAAGTTGCTTTGTCCAAGTGACTTTGTCCCATTTCTCATTTTAATGGCTAACAAAACTGGTAAGAGATACTGTGCTATATATAATATTGCTTATAGTAGTAGAAAAATGGGGTCTGTAATTCTTGAGAGAAAGCTGTGTGATCAGACAACAGGTTATGTAATCACGATGTTTGTTTTTTATAAATAAATATTTTGAGTTGTACATTTAAATTTAATACAGGCAAAACTACTATATTATTGCCGAGCTGAAACTCCTTAGCCTTAACTCACTTAAATGATGGATTTATAACTGAATGTTTACCCTTGTAAATTTTCTTAAGAACAAAATTATATTGCCCACAGAAGGCTGAAAACACTGAGTTTTAGCATCTGATATTTTTAGTCTTGACCATGAGAATAAAAGTCTGTGACGAGAAAATGTTAGAGAGGAGAGGATTATGATTACCAGAAATTTAGCCAAGGTGTCATTTTTGGGCTTTACCTAGAAGACTATTTTGTTGATGGAATGAAAGATTCACTGTGGTAAATCTCTCAAAACTGATCTATAAATGTAATGCAACTGCATTCAAATTCCTTGCAGACTTTTTGTGGAAACAAACTTGAAATTTCTAAAATTCATATGGAAATACTAAGAGCTCAGGATAATTAAGGTAGTCTTGAAGAAAAATAAAATTAGAGATGTATGCTACTGGGTCGCAAGTCATGTCATTTAAAATTAATTATTAAAATATTTTGGCATTTTCATAAGTATGGTTAAATTGTCAAATGAAACCAAATAGATTTTGGTGATAAGCTAGCATATTTTATGGACATTTGATTTATTGTAAATGTGATACTGAAAGCAGTAGAATAAGTAAACTTTTAAAAAATAATATCTGGGTCAATTGGATATCTATGTAGAAAAAATTAAATATTACCTATTCTGTATAAATATACAAAGGCAAATTACAGAATTACAAATTTAAAAATAAGTAAGAATGCCACCAGCAAACTGTACATACAAATCCCTTTATGGTTATAGAATATATAAATATTTAATAGGTCATAGGAAGCATAAAGTATAAAACAACCATGATTAATAAACTGAACCACACTAAAATTAGGTAAAACTATTTATTAAGAGCCACACTTAAAGAAATAAAATGTCAAGTTACATAAAAGACATTTACAAAGCATATAACCTCAAATAATCTTTTTTAATGACTATATTAAGAACTTTTACAGATAAATGTGAAAAAAGAACACATGAAAGTATTTAAACAGAAACTTCAGAAAATGGCCATCAAACATATGAAAGCATGCTCAGCCATATTAGTTTTCAGTAATTATAACTAGAACTCAAATGAAATACCACTTTACACCCTCAATAATGACTAACATTTAAAACACTGACCAAACATATTAGTAAAGCTGTCAAGCAACTGAACTATTACATTGCTATTGGGTTTTTAATTTTACAACTGCTTTGGAAAACTGATATCATCTACCAAATTTAAATATATGACTTAATCTATTGTGTAACATTTCACCACTAAGTTAATAGTCAAAAAATTGACACACATGTGGCCAAAAGACATACACTATAATTTTTATAGCAGCATTAATAATAATGCAATAAGTAAATTGTGATATAATCATATGATGGAACACCATCCAGTAATGAAAATAAATAGACTATGGCAACATGGAAAAATTTGGATAAAACTCACACATACAATATGAAAAAAAAAGAATTAAGACAAAAAATATACTACATTATTCTATTGATATTAAGTTCAGAACCAGAGTATTATTAAAGAATGTAGAAGAGTTATTAGACTTCTAACGGGCTGCAAAGGCATGTGAGGTTTGTGAGTTGGACCTAAAGTCTTATTTTAAAATTTGGTTTGCAATTTCATGGATGTGTTCATTTTGTGATAGTTCTGGTAATTTATCAAGCTTTTGGCATTTGAAGAAATTGATTAAATGTTCATAAAGCTATGTGGCCAGCAGAGCATAAAGATTATATTTATTGGTTATTTTCTCTTGGTATCAAAAAACCTTTTGTGTCTCACTGCTTAGCAATAAACATCCCCATACTGACTCTTTGGCTATGAAGAAAGCACTTATTATTGATAAATAAAATAAACAAACTATAAGAATTTTTTCCATGCTTGAAAACATGGAGAATGATCTATTAATACACCACCATCATCACTGGTTCAAAGTATGAAAGATTTAGAGCAATTAATTTCAGAAAGATTTTCTGAAGTTACTGAATCAAAATGAATAGAGAATAAGTTGAATGCATGTGCTTTTGAGCTGCTTCCACTCCCAGGAGGATTCGTAAGATGAATTCTGAAATATTTTTTCAGTAAGTATTGTCAAAATGTGGTTTAAAAAATGTTTTAGGTTCTGTCATTGACAATTTTTTTCACAAGAAATTCACAAAGAATGAGGAGAAAAGACCAAAATCACTTTATAATGAATATTATAAAATTATGTTATATAAAATATAAAAAATATTATTTTACTATGTTCAAGCTGCTATAACAAAACATAATAAACTGGGTATCTTATAAACAGCAGAAGTTTATTTCTTACATCCTGGAAGCTAACAAGTCTAAGATCCAGGTTTTGGTAGATTCAGTGTCTGAGAGATCCCCTTAGGATCTCTTTTATAAGGGCATTGATTTCAATTATTAGGGCATTTGTGACCTAATCCTCTGCCAAAGGTCCTACCTATAATTTTGGGAGCACATAAACATTCACTCTATTGCAAATGTACACTAGAATGATTGGTTCACCTGGTAATGTTATGAGTGTTTTTTTCATTTTGCGCATAATATATTTTGTAAATCTACATGTACATAGTCAGCATATGTACATAATTAGTGACATAGTCAGAAAACAAAGAACTATAGATTTATGTGCACATGTGGTTATTTATTGGCATTTGATTCAATATTTTAAAAAATGTCTGTATTAAAGAAACAAATCTTACACTACTATGTCAGTTTAACTATTGGCCTAGTATTCCTGATGCTTTTGTTCTTTTTGACCCACAGAAACCACCCTTTTCTTTGTAGGACTTAATTGAATAAAGTGGAGTAAGGAAAATAAGTTGGAATTTATATAAGCTACCTTTGCATATTTGCAAGTAGTGGTCTAGCAGAAGTTTGATGTACGTTGTGCCCCTAAAATGACAGGGTTTTCAATTATCTTATCTCTTCCAGTCAGTGTTTTGATATGCAGTAATTTTGAACACTAGTTACTTTAATATGCTGCTTTGCTTTCAAAAACAGGGGAATTGGAGAGATAATAACATGCAAATAATAAGTAACAAATCAGTTTTTCTGCAGGCACATATTTGCCTGTCATAATGCAAGATTTTCTGAAAAGATGAGAAAGCTCTAGGCAAGAGTGATTAATAAATTAATTTTCAAAATACAATTTAATATGCTAATTAAATTTATTTTTTCCTTCATAGTTGTAAACATTAAAATTGCTAAATTCCTATTATTAATCTCTTAATAATAGGCAAACTAGTTTGTTTCACTGAAATTTGTTCTTATGATTAAAAATCCCTAGAATCCTGAGAAAATAATATATAGCACATTATAGCAAAAATGTAGCATAGACAAAAAGATTTTATATCAAATCTTCCAAGCTATAAAAGAGCGAATTTACTTAATGCTTATTATAAAACGTAATTGTCTCAGTATCTATAAATCTTAATATTTTCCCTTCTAAAATGTAAAGGAATTTATTTTTGAAAGAATTTTCTATAATACCAATGAATAGGAAAAATTCACTATGATTTTGTGTTTAAGGTGCACACTTCCACATGACAGAACTATCTCCTTTCTAGCCCAAGGAGCGGCTGTGTGGTCCAGACCAACACAGCTGTAAGCAGATCCCACTCAGGTCCATCCCAAACCCAGAGGCTCCTGCACCTGGCCAGGCTGCGGGTCTGCCTGGAAAGGAGCTGCACAGGAGCTCCGGCTTCTGACAGAGGCTCAACAAACCATCAGCCACAGCCAGGGACCCACCTGGAGAAGAGCTGTACAGGCACATAAGCAATATCCAGAGGCTTGCCTGATACCACTGATAAGTGTGTGGCAACCCTAGCCAAAGCCTGTGCAGACAACAGGAGCTAGAGTGCACAGCCTCCGACCAAAGGCTCTCCCAGACAACAGCTACATAGGGGACATAGAGAGAGGCATGCCTAGATAACATCCCAAGTGTGCACAGGCCACAGCCAGGAGCCTGCCCAGACAACAGGTCAGATCAGGCATCAAGAAGGCCACCACTCTGAACCCAGGAATTGGTGTACTGGTGAGCAGCAGAGTAAAGGCTGCTCTGTGTTTCTTGAGAATTTAAGACCACTGTGTGAGCAAAAAGTCACCTCAACAAACACACAGCAGGCTGCATCTGTGGAAATGAGAAGACATGTAAATAAGTCTCAAAATCAGACCTCCAGATCACCTAAGAGAACCCCAAAGGGCAATGAGAAGGAACAATCTGTTACACAACTACATGGACTCCCTGAACTGGCAACAAAAGAGGATCTGGAAAAAATGAAATTGGAAATAATTTCTCAGATAACAGCAGAGATTATGCCCATAGTACAAGACATGATTAATCTAGAGTGGACAGAAATAAAAAAGTAGAGGAGCTGAGAAACATGATGTAATCCCAACATAGGAAATAATGGAATCCATAAAACAGATGCAAACAGATGTCCAGGAGATTAAAAATGCCATTGAAAGTTTACACAGTAGAATGAGCAAATGCAAGGATAGAGTTTCAGATATAGAAGATAGGATTGCAATTAGTGACCAGGAAAAGAAAAATGTCTTAAAAATACTAAGTGACTATGATAAATCAATCCAGCAGCTGCTAGATGATGCAAAGAAGAATAACATTGGACTGATTGGAGTCAATGCAGAAACAAAAGAGAGTGTAGATGACAAAAAAAATGTTCACAGAAGTGATGGCAGAAAACTTCCCAAATAGGGGAAAAGAACTTGACATACAGATAAGGGAGACATATAGGACTCCAACTAGCCTTGATCAAAAAAAAAAAAAAATCAAAATCTACACATAGGCATATAATAGTTAAGATTCCAGAAACCTAACAGAAGAACAAAGTTCTACAACCAGTTAGAGAAAAGAAACAAGTCACATACAAAGGAAAGCCCATCAGAATCACAGCAGACTTTTCACCACAAATGCACAAGGCAAGTAGAGCGTGGAGTGACATATTTCAAGCACTAAGGGAAAACAACCTCAAACCCAGATTGATACACTCTGCAAAACTATCTTTCAAAACTGATGGAGAAATAACATACTTTCATGACAAGGAGCACCTTAGAGGCTTCATGAATGCCAAACCAGCACTCCAAAAAATTTTAAACAATATCCTAGGAAAAAACAATGAGAGTCACAACCCCAGGAACCCCTGCAGAATGAATCCATAGGGCACAACAAGAAATTAAATGCAAAGGGGGAGAAACCAACAAAAAAGAAAAAGTCCTGACAAGGATAAGTAAATACTTACCACTTACAACCATCAATGCTTATGATCTCAAGTCACCAATCAAAAGAAATAGACTGGCAGAATGGGTCAAGAAGTAAAATCCAACAAAATGCTGCATACAGGAAACACATTTAATTCGAAGAGAAACTCATAGACTAAAAGTTAAAGGGTGAAAAACAATATTCCATGTGACAGGAACTCAAAAAAAAAGCAGGAGTAGCTATCCTCTTTGAAGATCAAGTGGATTTCAAACAAATACTGATTAAGAGAGACAAAGAAGTACACTACATCCTTGTAAAGGGAACAATCCGAGAGGAAGAGATGAAAATCATTAATATATATGGAACACATACTAGTGGACCCAACTATATAAAACAAATGATAATGGACATGAAAAATCAAATAAGCACTAATACAATAGTAGTGGGAGATGTCAATACCTCACTGTCTCAAACAGATAGATCAACTAGACAAAAATAAACAACAAAATAGTACAATTCAATCAACCTCTTGAACAAATGAAATTAACAGATGTTTACGAGTGTTCCATCACATAAAATCAGAATACACATTCTTTTCAGCTGCACATGTGTCATTCCCTAAAATAGACCACATATTCCCTCATAGAATATGTTTAAGGAAGCACAAAGGAATTGAAATTATACCTTGTATATTATCAGATAGTAGTGCAATGAAATTGGAGATCAATAGCAAAAGAAATCATAAGAATTTCATAAATTCATGGAAACTGCACAACACACTTCTGAATAACCAATGAGTCACAGAGGAAATTAAAGAAGAAATCAGACCATTCCTACAACTAAATGGCAATGCTAATACAACATATCGGAATCTATGGCACACAATGAAAGCAGTCTTACCAGGGCAATTCACAGCAGTGAATACTCACATTAGGAAAACAGAGTGAGCCCAATTAAACAACCTGATGCTGAACCTCAAGCTTCTAGAAAAAGAAGAGTAGGACAAACCCAAAACTCATACAAGGGAGGAAATTATACAGATCAGAGCAGAAATCAATGCAATGGAGACTAAGAGAACAATTAAAAAAATCAATGAAGCCAAGAAATGTTTCTTCGAAAGAATAAACAAAATTGACAAACCTTTAGCTAACCTTATCAAAAAAAATGAAAGAAAAGGCCCAAAACCACGCAATTAGGAATGCAAAGGGTGAAATTACAATGGACCCAACAGAAATCCTTCTTCGAGAACTTATACTCCAATAAGATGGAAAACACAGAAGAAATGGACAGATTCCTAGATACATATGAATTACTAAAGTTGAACGAAGAAGAGCTGAAAATTCTGAACAACCCAATATCAAGCAATGAAATTGAAAATGTAATTAAAAACTTATCAAGTAAGTAAAGCCTGGGCCCTGATGGCTTCACTGCTGAATTCTACAAGACATTTAGAGAGGAACTGCTGCCACTCCTGTTCAAACTCTTCAATGAAATTGAAAGGGAAGCAATACTCCCAAATTCATTCCTGGAAGCAAGCATCACCTTGATCCCCAAAGCAGAGAAAGACTCAATTGAAAAAGAGAACTATAGGCCAATCTCACTAATGAACATAGATGCAAGAATCCTTAATATGATACTGGCAAATAGAATGTAGAAGATCATCAAGAAGATCATACAGCCTGACCAAATGGGATTCATTCCAGGGATGCAGGGATGATTCAATGTACGCAAATCAATAAATTACATTATTAGAGCCAAGGACAAAACCATATGATCATCTCAATAGATGCAGAAAAAGCATTTGACAAAATCCACCATGCATTTATGATAAAAGACGTACAAAATATTGGAATAGATGGTCTCTACCTCAATCTGATAAAAGCCATCTATGAAAAACCAACAGCCAATATCATATTAAATGGTCAAAAACTGAAATCCTTCACCCTAAAATCAAGAACAAGAGGAGGGTGTCCACCATCACTACTCCTGTTCAAAATAGTTTTGGAAACATTAGACACAACAATCAGACAAAAGAAAGAAATAAAAGAAAATAGGTAGAAATTGTCATTATTTGCAGATGACATGGTGCTCTACATAGAAGACCCCAAGAACTCCACCAAAATTCTTCTAGACTTAACAACCAAATTCAGTAGAGTAGCTGGATATGAGGTCAACACACAAAAAATCAATAGCTTTTCTGTACACAAAAAGCAGACTCACTGAGAGAGAAACAGGGCAATCAATTCCTTTCACAATAGCATTCAAAAATTTGAAATACCTAGGAATCAACCTAACAAAAGAAGTCAAAGATCTCTTCTCTGAAAACTATAGCACTCTGAAAAGAGAGATTGAAGATGACATCAGAAAATGGAAAGACATTCCCTGCTCCTTGGTAGGAAGAATCAACATAGTGAAAATGGCCATACTTCCAAAACAGCTATATAAATTCAATGCAATCCCAACTGAAATTCCAGCAGCATCCTTCACAGATCAGGAGAAAACAATCCAAAAATTCATTGGGAACAAGGAGAGATCCAGAATAGCAAAAGCAATTCTAGGTAACAGAGACATGGCAGGGGGTATCACAGTCCCCAACTTGAAACTATACTACAAAGCTACTGTGATAAAAATAGCATGGTACTGGCAAAGAAACAGACCTGAGAACTAGTGGAACAGATTAGAAGATGCAGAAACAACTCCAGACACATTTAGTCACCTCATCTTTGGCAAAGGAGCCAAACACCCTCAATGGAGGAAAGATAGACTTTTTAATAAATAGTGCTGGAAAAATTGGGTTTCAACTTGCCAAAGATTAAAACTAGACCTATATCTCTCACCACGAATTAAGCTAAAATCAAAATGGATTAAAGATCTAAATAGTAAAACAGAAATGCTGAACCAGCTGGAACAGAGGTTAGGTAGAACTCTTGAAGACATTGGGGTAGGAAAAGATTTTATGAACAAAACCTCAGTTGCACTTGAACTAGCACAATCAACATGTGGGATCTCTTCTTATTAAAAAGCTTTTGCACAGCAAGAGAAACCACCAACAATTTGAAGAGACAGCCCACAATGTGGGAAAAAATTTTCACCTGTTGTTCCTCAGACAAAAATCTACCATCTAGAATCTATAAAGAACTTTAAAAAGTCAGACCTCCCAAATGTAAAAACCCAATCCAAAAATGGGCATCTGAAATGAACAGACATTTCTCAGATCAAGAATTAGAAATAGCAAATAAACATATGAAAACATGTTCAACATCACTGGTCATTCGAGAGATGCAAATGAAAACAACCCTGAGATTCCACCTCAACGGAGAAAGAATGACTGCTATCATGAAATCAACCAATAACAAATTCTGGTGGGGCTGTGGGGAAAGAGGAACCCTGCTCCACTGCTGGTGGGAGTGTAGACTGGTGCAATCACTGTGGAAATCAGTATGGAGATACCTCGAAGAACTAGGATTGGAAGGCCCATTTGACTGAGCTTTTCCCCTGCTGGGTATCTTCCCCAAAGAATTAAAAGAATCATATCACAGTGATACATGTGTGCCCTTGTTTATAGCAGCACAATTTGAGATAGCTAAAATTTGGAAGAAACTGAATTGCCCATCAACTGGAGACTGATTAAAGAAAATATGTCTTTTTTTTAATATAAAATGGAGTATTACTTAGCCATATAGAATGAGAAACTAGAGACATTTATTGCTAAATGGATACACATTGAGGTGATACTCTTAAGTGAAATAAGCAAGACACATGTGTAAATACCAAATATTTTCTCTGGTGTGAGAAACTGAAAGTGTAAATAAGGACTAAAAGTTATAATAGGTAATGTAAAATAGGAAGAAAAGAGGCAAAGGGGACAGGGAAGTTGGAGGGGTAGGGGGAAGGAAAGAAGGGAATGGAATTAATATGAGAAAATGAAAAAAAGGAAACAAAGTCTTTGTAAATAGGCAGGGATGGCGGGGTTGAAGGGAGGGGAGGGGAAGGGAGGAAAATAAGAATCAAGAGAGATTATGTAAAGGTACAAATTTCCCATGATGAATGTCATCATGTTGTATACCTTAAATGTACCAATAAAATTAATTTTAAAAAAGCACTATCTCCATTGATATTTAACAAATATGCTGTGACAAGAATGAAATATGAAGGAGTTGGTATTTTAAGAGAGATCAGTAAGCATTTATTAATTTACATTCATTTTTTAATCAAAATCATACATGTGCACCCTAATTTTAAAAATATAATAATTTTAAATTTTTCTTCAGTTGTTTGTTCTATTATTTTAATTATTAATATTTTTTAATTTCTCCATCTAGGACATTTCTATGTTTCACAACATTTATAAACTTTGGAAATAACTAATTACATTTAATTTGTCTACAAGCAAAGGACCCAAAGTATGTTTGGAGGTCTCAAAAATCAAGTTTAAGTACAAACTCTGCTCTTCAGGAAATTTGCCAACCACCACTTCATCCTGTTGTGTGTTGGAAAGAATACTTCACATGGAGTTCGAAGACCAGGTCTATGGCGTGGTTTAGGATTTAACTGGGCCTTTGGAGGCTGGAATGAGTGGAAGCAGAAGTTCTTCTGTGAACCTTCCATACCAGATTGTGAGGTGAACCACTGAGTTTTGCAAATGTAATTTTGGACATTCAGGAACACCTACCAAGGTTTACTCTTTTTGAAAATGAAGAGTTTAGCTGACAAGTTTGGAAAGATTTTATAAAATGAAAGAATAGGAGAAGAAAGCCAAAGTCAGTGCCAAGAAGCTGATGGATGAAATAACATAATGGAGAAAAAAACAAGTGGAAATGCTATTTAACTATATAATTACTTCCTGAGTGGAACAATAAATCTGAATATTCAGAAAGAAAAAAATAGTAACAGTACCCAATGCAAACTTAAGACAGGCAAATGAGTATACATAAAACAAGAGAGTCCTAAAACCCCATGGATTTTTACTGTTAGTGAGTCTGTATTGTGGAAATAGATGTATAACTGTGGTGGTTTTTGTCTTTGTTATTGATAACTTTATTATTGATAACAGTCCTAGAATTTTTCAAATCCATTATCTTTAGCTGACACTGGAAAAAAGATATCTTGGATCTTTTTAAAATCATAGAAAAGAAACAAAGTGGAACAGGGACAATATATTGTTGGTCTTTTGCTCCAATTGAGATGTACTTAGGTTGTCACATATCTGTCTGTAGTGCAGCTTCCTGTTTTTCAGTTACTCTCTTCACATCACCTTGTGCATGTCCTTGGATGCTGGGGCCACACTGTACTATCACTGCAAGTGATTAGTTGTTTACTGTCTCCCTCCCTCACAGGAGTGTTGCAGCCATGAGGGTAATAGTCCTGTTAGTGTTTACACCACTTCATCCCCATTACCCCTGCTTGCTTCTTAAATTCATAGTTTAAATGATATATACTTGACAATGTAGAAAATATTATTTCATTGATGATGGTTAGAATATTGAATGGAGGTTTTTTTAGGAAATTAGTATGCACATTTTTGATAGGCAGTATATTGAATTGATCAAAATATTGAAGTGAAATTTGAAGCCAAGAGAAGAATACAGTTCTAATTGGACAAGTGCATGCATATATGCATATATGCATGACATGAAAATGAAAGAAAAATTTTAGAAATTATTAAGGGAAAATAATCATGATGGACAGGAATAATAGTCTGTTCATATGTTATACATAGGCCTAGATATATAGTTACGTATACCTTAGACATATGACTTTCTATGCATAGAGCATATATAATGGAATGGGCTTGGATTTAAAATAATAAAATTTAAATGTTTTGCGAGTATTCTTGAGATATTTGTAGGACAACTTAATGATTAAATATGAAAATTAGAACTCAATTGGCATTGGAGGTAAAAAATGATGTCATCGATCTGTACGAAAATTTAAAAAATTGTTAGATAAATAGGAGTAGGGACTGAGAGCCTAGAGGCACTTAACTCTAAGGAATAAAAGAAGTAATATTATTGGAGAAATAAATATGCCACAAATATTCTACATGTTTTGACAATATTGATAATTATAGCAGCAAAGCAATTCAGTCAGTGATTTCAAAAAAGTCAACCATCTAGACATCTAATGGTAATCTTATGCAAAATTTACTTCAGAATATAGATAAAATAAGCATTGTTAATCTCAATATTTTTCTGGAATTAAAGTGGTTAATGATACGGAAGTAATATAAAACTGAAAAACAATATAAAATTTTGATGATTCCAAGCATATAATTTTGATGATTCCAAGGATTTGAGTAATTAACAGATAGGTATCATGTACACTAGGCTTCAGGTAATCAGATAAAATTTAAATATGAAAAAGGTATATCTTTCTCATGACAAAATGTAAAATATATTGTAGGGCAAGAAGGGGAAATCTTTAAATGAAGTTCTATAAAACACGTGAGAACAAAAAGCAGCCAATTAATTAAAAATTTGCCAGGTAAGAAAATTATTGACAAATGAAGATTTCAAATTTAAAAAATAGGAGGAATATCATCAAATTGCATTACCAAACTAAAGGTTGAAATACACATCATCAATGGTGGCAATGTTTTGAAGAATTTGGAAAAAACTAAGAGTAATAAGGATGATTCCATACTACTGAACAGAGATAATAATAGTAGAAGGGGTCACTTCCATGTTTAATAAAGTCAGTGAAGACCAATAAGGACAAAAAGGAATAATACTATACAAGCTATATGTGCTTTTATTTTCTCTATGTTGTAGAATTAGCTTCAAACTGGAAGGGGTAAAGCAAGTTTCACAAATAGAGTGATTAAAACTTGAGATACGAAGACGCAGAGATAGTTCATCTTTGTAAATGAATTTCAAGCACCAGTATTTAAAGAGCTTAAGTTATACACTACTGAGTAAATATAGTAATCATATTCGAATAGTAAGCATTTTTAGTAAGTTTTAAGAATCCACTGGGCATAGGAGATCTGCCAGATTCCTAAACACTAGCACATGTTGTTCCAGATTTGCAACCATGGAAGAGGAAATTTTACATGGTACTGTTAAATTACATTTAAAGTATAGTGTAGCAAAATTCTAGAAAGGATTTTTGTACAGATGGCTTATGAACATTTAAATAAAGATATTTTTCTAGGAATGAAGATGTAATTTGGGACATTGAGGAACACCTATCTGTGTTTACTTTGTTTACATCTTAGAATGTCACAGAAAACTAAAATTGCTTTGTGAGGGAAGTTTCTAGATTGGCAGATCAGATAAACACCATATATGAAATTATTTTGTCTGACCTTTCAATACGTTTTTACTGAAGGCATGAAAAAATGGATGTTCACATAGTACAGAGTTTGGGGATTCATAATAGATTTAATAAATGCAAAGATGTTTCTTAATAGGTTAGTATCTGTAAAAAAATGGAAATAGAACTTTTGTTAATCAGAAGGGAGAGAAGGGTTGGAGGGAGGAGAGAGGAAGGGGAAAAAATAATTAAGATGTATTATATACATACCCAAATCCCACATGATGAATGTGATTATTATGTTCTGACTGCAAAAACACACTAACAAAAAAGTAAACTTAAAAAAACAATGAACTCAAAAAAGTATGTATAATAATCTTGCTTAGTAAATGGACAAATCAGAAAAAAAATGACTGGAAAACAGATTTTTAGATTTCCTATTGGCACATCTTGAAAATAATTGTTAAATCAAGATGGAAAATATTTTGACAGGATCAGATTGTAGACAGAAAAGGATATGAGGTAACTTTGAAATGAATATAAAACCTAAATATTTAGCTCAGTGGCCCTGTGCCTGCCTTGCAAGTGCAGGGTCCTGAGTTCAGTTCCCAGTACAAAAAAAAAAAAAAAAGAAAAAAGAAAGTTAAAGAAGCTACATTTTAAGTACATGTTTCTTCTCCTTAGGAACTCTTTTACATGCTTTAAAAATACTTGATGCATTTACTTATAGAGGATGTGATACATTTCTATTTTGTCAGGATGCTGAGGTGCATACACTATTTAAGGAACAGAACGAAATACAATGCACAGAAGTTCTAAGGAGAATTATTTTTGACTCATTATGAAATACAACTTCACATAAAAATTGTAACTCTCTAGCAACAATAGGACAGGCTGCCTCAAAAGGTGTATTATTCCTATTATTTGAGGTGAAACGGCAGCTTTGAAGCTTAATAAGTATTTGCCACAGAAAAGCATTCTTCATATGCAGAGGTTGAATAATGGAATAACTACCAATAATACCTCAAATACAAAACTATGTGTTCTCTTTTTTAAAATGAATTTTATTTTAAATAATTCTGCTATTTTTAAGACTTGAATTTAATAGGTATCATATGAAATTTTCTTAGGTCCAAAACAATTTGTCTTTGTAATTTTTGCAGTTTATTTTTGTTGTTGGTTTTTTTTGTTTGTTTTTGGTACCAGGGATCAAACTCTGGTCCTTACGCTTGTGAGGCAGGTGGTGGAACCACTGAGCTAAATCCCCGGCCCCTTGCAGTTTATTCTTATACTTGGATTGATGAACACTCATATTATATAAACAATTCACTTAATATTTATGTAAATTGAAAATGAATTTATAGTTTATATAATAATGAAATGCTCTCCCTTTGAAATGGTAATAATATACATTGAATTTTTCCTTTACAAATACAATTTAAGAATTGCCTGAAGAACTTTCAGAGAAATTATGATTTATAGCATAAAAAGGGGACAATATCGACCCACCAAGAATCAGTAATACTCAAGAATTTTTGTATATTTTATTCCTCATTTGCTTTTGGGTTATTAAAAATTTGTTACTTCATATTCATTTTCACTTCTGTATCTTTATGTTATTGACCATGGAAAAGTCTAAAAACAAATACAAGGTAATTTCCAGTACATAGTTTTTTTATTGTTTTTGTTATTTGGCAAAGGAGCCATGAATAATAAAACCCCAAAATAAACCAAAAACATCCCTCAAATTATAGTTTACATTTTCCTTTCTTTTTATGACTTACATTTAAAAATTAAGTTTAGGAAGTTTAAAAGATTTTATTAAATTTATATAGCATTTATATGTGCCAGGCACTGTTCTGAATATTTTCTCTGTGTTAACCCATTCCCTTCAGAATAATTGAATGGCTATACTTTATCCTCTTCTTACAAAAGAAGTAAAAGAAGTATAGAAATTAAATAAATTCCCAAGGTCTCACAACTAGTAAGTAGGAAAACCAAGACCTAGAACTTGAGCCATTTTTCTGCCTTTTTAATTCCTCCAATATTTGGATGGAGTTAATAAGACATATCAAAACAACCCAAGCATAGATAAAAATAAAATAGTTTGAGACATAAAAAAAGATGAAACTGATAGTATAAGACCTAAATGTTGTGAGTAGACAATCCACCCATATTGCTTTTGCATAAGGTAAACCTAGTATAGAATCACATATTTGATATTGGAAAGGAACATTATAAATATGCTATCTCAAATGCTCAAATGATAAAGGTTTCTTTCACCAAGTTAAGATCTTAGGATAGATGGGCTATCCAATATTATGAAAACATATTGTCTGCTACAGATCAATCCTCTGTGTAAGATTAAAAATGCTAAATGAAATGTATTTATATTATAATTATCTTAAATATATTGAAGAACTATAAGAAAATAATAATCAGTTTTGAAAAAGATAAGTGGAACATTAAAGCTAATTTTTTTTCTGTAAGAACATTTACCAAAGTGGAATAACTCTAACCATCGTTTCAAAGCATTTCAGAATTGATGATTTAAGAGACCAAGCCCAGAGTTATTCAAGTTGAGGTGTCTAGTAGAATATCATCACCTTTAAAATAGTATGGCTAAGGCTATACCTGAAGTATAGATGTAAAATTTATCCTTAAAAATTGCCTGTTTTAAGAAAAATTTATTTTGACATTTGTCAGAATGGTATAGGAGGATTTATTCAGGACTATCATAATTATAGTAAATATTGAAGTGGGTTTTTGTATAGAATAGAAAGGAATGGACTCAACTTGAAGTTGAGAAAAAAATGATAATAAGTAACCAAGGAGGTGTGTGTGTGTGTGTGTGTGTGTGTGTGTGTGTGTGTGTGTAAAATTTCTAATAAAATATAAAGGTAAGGGAAGATTTTGCTAAGCCTCCCTGACAAAATTCTTGGTAAAGGCAAGCCAGGGTAATCAGACCTTGAAGATGGTGGAGGAGAAAAATATGTTTGGATATTAAAATTGATCAGATATCAAGGATGGAGAATTCTGGTTGAAGGTATTTAACAGGATTCTTACTAAATTTGTAGTTTAGTCTACACGAGGACATGACCAACAATGAGATGTGGTTGAAAAAGAGCTAAGAGGAGCCTGACTAGAGTTTATGAACAAGGAAAGAATCTTTGTCAGTATTATTGTTCAGATCTAAAGTGTACCCTCAAAGTGTCATGTGTTTGGAAGTGGGCCTTTAGAAGTGATTGGACATGGAAACTGTTTAAAAGAGCTGGGAAGGTCCTCACTTTATTCCCCAAGGAGAGAATCATCAGTGATTGTTCACTGAGGGCTTCCCAGTGCCACAGTGTAATAGGTTTTGGAGAAGAAGAATGAGAGGAAATGGGGCAGAGGCAATATTTGAAGAAATAATGACTAAGTAGTTTCCTGAATTTAAAGAATTAAGAAACCAAATCATATTAATTTGGAAAAACAAACATAAAGATATAAAATATAACTTCAGATAGATTACTGACAAATTATTGGTTGGAAGTCAAATATCAGTGGAATTGCATCCTCAATATGCTGAGAATTTTAGAGTTCTGTACCCAACAAAATATCTTTTGACATTCTGAATGACTGTAAGAGACACTTTTAGACAAACAAGAAATTTTGTTCCCCAGTAGAAATCTCATTAAAATGCACCGTAAACATATACTTCTGTAGAAGAAATGGGATTCTTAGATGGAAGATCTGAAACACTATAAGAAAGGCAGAGTTGAAAAAATAGTTAATATGTGTATACATATATACAAACATTGAAATACATGGAAAATAAAATATAAATGCCTCAGATAAAAATTAAGTTCAACCTAACATAATTACCAATAGAATATGTAAATAAGAAAATGGTGTTGGAGTAGGACTATTACAATATGTATGCAATTTTCAGGAGGAAGATAAATTTATCACTAATTTTAGTTAATGAAACCTTGAAAAATTCAATTAAAATTCCTAGAGTAAAAGAATAAAATTTATATATGAGAGGAGTAAAGGTAAAATGGAAGCTAAAAAACACCAATCAATGAAAAAGAACATGAAGAGAGTAGAGAAAAAAACATAGATAATACAGGACAAGTAGAGAAGACAAAATAAGTTGGGGGAAATAAAGTCACCTCTAAGGGTAATTATAATAGATTAAAATACAAATTCTGTATGTAAAATAATACCCAAAGATCATTTGAATTTCAAACTTCAACAATAATCACAGTAATGTACTTCAAAGTGTACTAATTACAGTAGAAACATGACTATTAAGTTCTTTGGAACATGTACATAAAACATCAATAAGAACAGTTAAGGTAAAACTATAACCTTTCTTTCAAATCATTGAACTTGTCCTAAATAAATCCATAAAGCTGTTCCATCTTACGATTTGGAGTATTCAAAGCAGAAATTTCAATTTTCCCCAATTGATTAAATCTCAATTGATTTGTACAGGCTCAATATAAGTTCAACCAAAATCGGAAGAGAATATTTTAATTGACGTTTAAAGTGGAATAAGAAACTTGACAAGCTGATTTTAATGTTTATAAGAAAGAACTTATGAATATTATGAAGAAAGAGTAAGAATAATAAAGACATTCTTGAAGGTGAATAATAAGGTAGAGGTAAGTAGGTGATTTGCTCTATCTGATCTTAAAGAAACTATAGTTATTTTAATTGAGAGAATGTAAAAAATGGTCAGTTACTTAGGAAAAAAATAAAGTCAAGTCAGAAAAATCTATTAAAGATCTAAAAATGAAACTGTATTTGGTTAATCTTTAACCTGGGATGGTATGGGTATTCTTTACATTGTGTTTCTTTATACTTCACATATATTTTGAAAATGCTAGTTTGTATGAATGGCCAATTCAAAATATTAAAATTAGACCATTATTCTGATTGTACTGTACTACTTTCCAGGCAGATATGTTTAATTCGCCACAAAAAAAGGATCACATTAGAAAATGTTAAGGAAGCTGAAGGTGTGTCAAACTTATAAAAAGAAGATAAAAAATGAAAGTAGCTGACATCTGTATAAAATAAAAATGCATCCACTTATCAGTGAGAAATTAAGATTATAAAATCCCTGCCTTCAAGGAATCTCAGTATGATGTAAAGACCCAGAAAATGTTAGAGAAAATATCAGTGGATCTTTGTTTTTGTTAGCTTTAATGGAAGCAGACAACTGGAGACAAGATCCATGCCCTGTCCTGAGAATTTATACCTCTCTTCTGTAACCATTATTTTCTTCAAGTGGATTCATGATTAGTAATTGAATAGTGAGAAAAAAAATCTGAAAATTACTTGTGATTTGGGGAGATTATTTTAAAATAGTACTTAGAATGTAGTAAAATTTTAACAGAAATTAAATGTAAGGCTTATTTTGTTTTTATATTTTGTTTTAAAATTTTATGCGTGCAGGCATTACATATAATAAAATGAGCCCTATATCAAATAATACAAAACATACTTTTGTATTTACCACACAATCTCAGCTATAAAAATTTTTATAAGTGAATTTAAAAGCCCCTGTGTATTTGTTTTTGGGGATTTTTACTTTTTTGGTACTGGGGATTGAACATGGGACCTTGTGCTTGCGAGACAGGCAGCAGAACCACTGAGCTAAATCCCCAGCACCTTTGCATATTTGTAAATAATAACTTTGTTATGATATTATCCATCAACAGATGTCATGGTTTGTGTCTAGATGTGCCCCCAAAGCCTCATGGGGTAATAGGGTTTTTTCTGAGGTGTCTGAATTGAATTTGTTATGCTGGGATTAAGGGCGGTTATTACTAAACCAGTACATTGATTGGTTTGACACTGCCCTAATCTTGATTGGATAAAATAAAAGGGACACAAAGATACTGTTAAGGCTCTTTTGTTGCTTTGCTACTGTCAGTTGGCCATCAGCTGTTGCCCCTCTACCACCCTGCCTTGGAGCTAGCTGATTATGGACTGAAACCTCTACAAACTGTGAACTAAATAAACCTTTCCTCCCTTAAACTTTGGATGTCAGGTATTTTGTCTCAGCAATGAGATAAAAATAACTAGCCAACATAATTTACCATTTGAAGGTGTACATTCATTTCTTGTTTTAGTACATTTTCAGAGTTGGACAATCATCATCAGTATCTAATTATAGAGTGTTTTCCTCTCTTTCAAAAGACGCTCTGTACCCATTAAAAGTCATAACCCACTTTTACTTCCCCAATCCCTTATTAAACCCCAATTTTCTATAGACAATTTTAAATAAACTGAATCATACATTACATGGACTTTTGTGACTGATTTCTTTCACTTAGCATAATGTTTGCACTGTACATTTATATTATAGCATGAATTAATAGTTCATTCTTTTTTATTACCAAATAGGATCCTATTGTAGGGCTATATAACATTTATCACTTGATAGACAGTTGGTTTATTTCCACTTTTTGACAATTATGAATAATCCTGCTATAACTGCTTATGCTATTTTATTATGGACATATATTTCCAGTTCTCTTGGTTGTATTCCTAGGAATGGAATTGCTGGACCATATGGTAATTCTGACTTTACCTTTTGAAGAACTACCAGACATTTTTCAAAAGCAGCTACACATTTTATATTCCCACCAGCAATGCATAAAGGCTTCAGTCCCTCCATACTATTGTCAATAAATTTTTTTATTATAACCTTTCTAGAAGATGTAGACTGAAATTTCATTTTATTTTTGATTTGCATTTCCCTAATGACTATGCATCCTTGCTCAAGTATATTAACTATTTGAAAATTTTTTCTGGAGAAATGTCAACATCCACTTGACTGTTTTTAAAATGGGCAATTTTTGCTTGTATTGTTGAGTTTCAAGAATTATTTATATATTCTAGATACAAGTTTTTATAACTTATATGTTTCTCATTATTTTGTCCCATTTGGTGTCTTTTCACTGTTGCTAATGTCCTTTTACAAAAGAGAAATTTTAATTTTGATGAAGTCCAATTTATCTGTTCTATTTCTTTTTCATATGTGCTATGTCATATATATTAAAAAACTAAAACAAAAACCTAATACCCCTCAAAGTAACAAATATTTCCCCCAATGTTTTTGTTGTATCTACAATTTACAGATGCAGAGGGACTCTTGCTGAATGACATTACTTTATCATTTAAATTTTTAGACTCATTTTTATATTTATGTTTGTATATATCAGTATTATTTGTGGATTTCTTAAGATTTTCTGTTAGCAAAATGATGCCACATATGAGTAGAGAGATGGTATTATCTCTACTGTTTTGTTTTTATTCCGTTTTCTTAACCAATTGTTTTGGCTATAACCTCTGGAAATTTAATAGAAATAGTTCCTAATTTTTCACCAAAAGCATTCACTGTTTCATCACTAAGCATGACAGCTGTAGGCTTTCCATATACAATATTCCTATTTTCAGATTGAAGTTTTCTGTTTTTTTTTGTTATTGCTGTTTATTTGTTTTATTTTGAACAAGTAAAGGACAATGAATTTTGTCAAATGCTTTTTCTATACTTACTGACATGATCAGGTCATTTCTGCCCTTTGTTCTGTCATGTTGCTACTGCTTTTTGTAAGTTGAGCAAGCTTATACTCTTAGGATCAATCTTCCCTGATCTTGCTGTACAGTTATTTTTCCCTGCTACATCTTCTGACATTAGTAATTGTATCCTGTATTCTGATATTAGTATTTGTATCCTCTGTCTTTTTTCTCAGTTAGCCTGGCTAGAGGATTATCAATGTTTTTGATCTTTTCAAAGGTTTAGCTTTTGGTTTCATTACTTTTTCTCTAAT
Organism: Heterocephalus glaber; assembly: GCF_053883595.1. Lineage (NCBI taxonomy): Eukaryota > Metazoa > Chordata > Mammalia > Rodentia > Bathyergidae > Heterocephalus > Heterocephalus glaber. Next base: position 8,932,714 of record NW_028258310.1, on the reverse strand, counting down.
TATTTCCTGTTTTTAATTTCATTGATTTATGATCTAATTTTATTGTATTTTCTGCTTATTTTTGATATAACAATCTTCTGTTTTTAGCTTCATAAAGTAAAGGCTTAGGTGATTGACTTTAGATCTTATTTTTTAAATATATGTATACAGTACCATATATTTGCTTCTAAGCACTGCTTTTTGTGCTTCTAACAATTTTTATAAGTTGTATTTTCACTTTTTCTTAGTTAAAAATCTTTTAAAAATTCCTTGGCGATTTCTCTCAGGCCTATGTGTTGTTTAGAAGTGCTTTTTATTCTCTGTATATTTTATTTTCCTTTATATTGATATTATTAACTTAATTTCACTGTGGTCTCAGAGCATGACTTCTATTCTTTTGAACTTGCTAAGATTTTTTTATGGCCCAGAATGCAATATATCTTTGGGAATATTTTACATGAGCTTGAGAAGAATGTGTATGCTGTTGTTGGATGAAGTACTCTATAGATATCAATTATATCCTGTCGATTGATAGTGTTGGTGACTTCAACTACTTCCTTACTGATTTTCTGCCTGATAGATTTGTTCTCTTTAATTTAGTCTTGAACTCGAACATCCTGTTAAACACTCTGTTAAGCCACCAGAAGGTGAAATGTGGCAGGAGATTTATTTGCTCTTTGCCTCTGTTTTCTCATGGTTTCTACAAACTCTCTTGATGTTAGTTCAATAACACTGGCTGTTTTGCGGCATCACCCACAATTTCTTTGATGGTATTTCCGAAAGATTTTAATATCATTACTTCTTTGCAAAGGCAGATGTCTTGTGCAAACAAAGGCATTTCTCTTTTGACAAGGGACAAAAACTGTCCTTAAATCAATTACTGATGAAGTAAAATAAGAACAGATGACAGTCTTTCCCTGCAAGGCAAACCTGAATTTTGGGTAGAAGTCTAAACATTAAGTAGACATGGCTTTTGCTTACCTTAGGCAGCTTTTTGTAGCAGAATAATTTTTCTTCAATTTTACTATCATTTGTTCATCTTACCATTGTTTCTGCATAACACACATTGGTAAAATATATTGGCTAACTATAGCTGGACAGAGAAATTGTAGTTGTTTCTATATTATGCAGAAGTATGTGGGTATCATGTCATCAGCCATCAGCTTACTACTTTTTTTTTTTTTGGTACTGGGGATTGAAGTCCAGACCTTGCACTTGCAAGGCAAGCACCGGAACCACTGAGCTAAATTCCCAGCCCATCTTACTATACTCTTGAAAGGAGCCTTTTCCATTTTCCTTTTTACATCTTATATAAGGATTCAGTCACTGATTCATTGTATTGCTGTTTTAGTTTTTCACTAACATTGTGAATTTTCTTTTTCTAATCAATAAGTTGTGTAGCTGTTAAACATAATGCACCCTCAATCTTTTATTAAATATTACTTTAAAGTATGAAAGCTTTGGCACACTTCTTGATTGCAGTAACATTTAAAATAACTTTCAACTTTTCTCAACATTGTACAAGTGTCTTTTTAATTTTTCTAGAGCCATTGTTCCATTTGAACTTGCCACAAATGATGAACAATAGAAGTTGGTAGCTTAATTTACCAATCCACTTAAGATTTATTGATGAATGGCCTTCATTGTGGAAATAACTTTCATAAGTGTTCCATGTTGCACTGATGCACTAAAATGACTGAAAAGGTGACATTATAAAAAATCTTTACCCTCATCAGATGTACCTTGGCTTAGGGCTGGAATCCTTTTTTTGATTGTATCATTTATCTTTAAAATGGCTATATTATATGTTTGTATATACAAATATTAATAGACAAAACAGACACAACAGACAAATATGTAAGAAAACTTTTAAACACATAAAATAAATAAAATAAAAAACTTTCAAATACAATTTACTTTACATCTATTTAATCCATGTTTTTCAAGTTTACAAAACATCAAATGTTAGGGAAGGAGTTGAATCACAATGGGTTAACATGTCTTCTTTATAATCAAAAATTCCCTGACTTTTTTCTTCTTAAATCAATCAATGTATCATAAGTGAACATTAGAAAAGATATTTGTGGGAAGTTGAAGTGAGGCTGACATCACTGCAATTCTGCAATTACTGGTGTTTGGGATTCTGTTCTCTATTCTAGCAATGCCATCTGTCCAAATAATGGAAAAGATATTTTTCATCATTGTACCATTTCATTATCTAATTTCTTTTTGTCCTGCTTCTTTTCACTTCAACATATATTTTCTATAAAAACTTGGGGTGAAAATTGAACTCTGGGCAGCAAGCCTACCCATTTTTATTCTGGGAGTAAAATGCAGCAGACAAAGTATATTGGGTAAAAACTTTCTTCTCCTTGCCCTGGAACCATGGGAAATCAGATTACCAGGCTGCTATGTATGGATCAGAGCAGGGGAGAGATAACTGGCTGCCAGAAAGAACAAAGAACACTGCTTTGCAGCCTGAGTGACAGGTCACTCCAGGTCACGTCCTTCTGTCACTTCACTGATGCTTTAATTTTTAGTTAATAAACTGAATAACAAAACCTATTTTCCTATTATCTTATGCATCGTTTCCAAGTAGAATAAAATTCACTGGGCCTGAGTGATTGTACAGCACTGAGTCATTATGTAGCAATAAGTATGTGTCATACAATCTCAAGAATACCATCTACTCTGCAAATGCAAGAGTTAGTGTGTCTCTGGGTCCATGTGAAAAAATCTAAAGATTTGAGGAGGATAAAGCAGAGAGTAGTAACTAGGGAGGAGGGATTATTTCTGAGAGACTTAGAGGTCCCATTAATGTTCTATTTCTTTATCTGGTGATTATGTACATTTATTTTATGATAAACCACTTATTTATATTTATAGGCATATATACATGCACATATATGTTAAATACATATATATTTACAAAAGTTAGTATATGTTTAGAAATTATGAAAATAATTAAAACACATATAATTACATATGGCAATGTATATAAATACATATATATGTGCATATCGCTAATATTTATGGTTTTATATATATATATATACTCATATATGTGTATATGAGTATATTCATCTCCCATTATAGAAAAATAAATTAAATAATACAAATAGAAGGAGAAATCCTATTCCCATTAAGTATTAGAAGGATGGAAAATATGACACAATAATGCCCCATTTTTATGTGATCAATTTCATCATGAACAACATTAATAGTCATAAAGAATGACAAATGCAAGAATAAATTAAAAATATTCCATGAGGACAGAATGAATTTAAGAATTCAATATGATTTTTGGAGTTAGACCACATTCTCTTTTTCTTAGTTTTTTCTATTAAAAGACCTCAGGTTAAAAATACAGTTTAATTTAGCTGCTTTATGTTTCAATTTTCTACATATAAAATGGTATAATAGAGTCCTTGTCCATTTTCTATTGTTTATAAATCATTTTGATCTAATGAGAATGGAAAGTGGTATTCAAAGTGCCATAATGGAACAACTAAAATGGCTTAATTTTTTAAGGTACCTGGAAGCATTCATATAAAATTAAAAAAAATACTTGTCAGACAGTAGGAATGCAACAGTCGGGTCTTGCCATGCACATGCCAAGCACACGCCATCACAGACAACAGTGTCTGAATTCTGAAGTGGTCTCCTCATACAGATTCTCTGGGTTTAGAAGGAACCCTGAGTTTGAATTACTTGGAAGAGTCATTCCATCACAGAATTTCCAGTCTGAGGGGTTTTCTGGAGACTATTTCATTCCGCAAATCCATTTTATATAATAATCTAATCCATGTTACTCTAAGAGCTTTCATTTTAAAGTCAGTTCTTTATTTTATATTGTAAAAAGGCTTCACCTCCACTTATGTATTGCAAGGGTAGGCATCTGTTGAATCTGAAGGGGTGGGAGAATTAAATTCCCTCATCAGTCTCTATCATGATTTACTTTTCACCTATGACTTGCCCTCTAAGATCTTTCGAACAGTCCTGGCTTCAGTATCTTAAATGAATTATGAAGGGTGATTTGGAGTTCAACGAGAAAAAGCAATGGAGAGGCAAATTAAATTTTTAATTGAATGATATGAGCTTAAATAAGCAAATTGTTTGGTTCTTTTTTAAATTTTCACTTTAAAGTGGCACTGTGTGGGAGGAAGAGAAGTAGGTAGCATGTGCGAGACTACACAGCTTTTACCAAATAGAACTTCACAAGAGCAGTAACTTCATAGGAGAAGCAGGAAACAGAGTGATAAAATTTTCTGCTACATAAAACGGCCCTGACAACCCTGCATCCTAAAATGGCCCCTGCCTACAGGAAAGGAGTCACTCTAGAGAGAACAAAGACCTGCTTTTTCCCACCTCGCCCCCACTTGTAGCCAATCGTCTGCCTCCACCACACTCCCCCAGTCCTTATAAACCTCACCCAGCCAACCCCTGGTTGCTGCTTTCACTATTGTTTGAGAAAGCCCAGCAGCTCTGTCCCTTAATAAAAGTCCTGCTTTGGGTGTTCGTGTTTTGGGTCATTTTATTTCTCTCACAGAAGAAATGTACATGTATTGGGCATATTATTATGCAAGACAGAAGCAAGACATGTCAAAACCCAGTTGCTACACTTTGGGATGTGAAGGATTGAAATAGAAAGTATAAGAATTTTGAGAGTATCCTAGGAGAACAGAATCCTGGACCTGTACAGATCCAGCTCAGGCCTGGAGAGGTCCACTCTGGTGGGAATGGGCCAGCGCAGTCTTTCTAGTCATAGTTTTGGGCCATGGATTACTCTGATCAATACAAACTTCCACTGTGTATAAACACCACATTTTCTGCAACCCTTCATCTTTTGATGGACATACAGGCCTCTTCCAGTACTACTTTGCCATAAAGAGGGATACACTTGGGCAGGGGATTTAGCTCAGTGGTGCTGCCACCTGCCTCACAAGCACAAGGTCCCAGGTTCAATCCCTGGTACCAAAAAAAAAAAAAAGAAAAAATTCTCTTATATGGGAAACTCAAAATATAAAATATAAATGAAGAGGAAAATAAAAGATAGATAAGAGGAAACAGTGAAATAAATCTTTTGCGAAAGAAATGCAGATCAAGAGATGGAGGGAGGGGGAAAACAGGGGAAGAGAAGAGGGTGAAAAACAATTAAGAGCTATGTACATGTCCCAACTGCCCATAATTAATGCAATCATTATATACTACAAATAAGTACTAATAAAAATAAACATTGCAAAAATACGAACTTCCAAACAAAAATTCTCAAATATAGGTGGAAGTAGAGGTATGAAGCCTCAAATATTTTTATATTTATTCATGAGAATTTTGTATGTTTCATTCCTATTATAAATTATAAACTTTAAATTTTTTTTCTCATTTGCTACTAGTAAACAATGCATAATAATTATTATATACACACATATTTTCATATGGTTCAACTGCATTTTCCACATATACTACTGATACAGGGGGAAGAGATGGAACTCCCAAACCTACTAGATATCCAAAATGTGAGTGTGTTCTCTAAAATTGAAGAACGAATTTTAGGAACAACGGAGTTTAAGAGTAGGAAAAACTTATTGGGGAAAGAAAGCTTTTGCCTAAGAGAGACAGAAGGGGGACTGGAAAATGGTTTGCCTGCCCACCCCACTTTTCAAAGATGTTTTATACAGCAAAGCCATGTGGTGAGTTGGGTACAAAGTGGGACAAAACTATAAGATCTAATGGAAATTTACAAGGTCGGCATGAGGTCGGACAAAACCATAACCAACCAATAAGATTATAAATACAGTCACCCAGGTAATATTGATTAAATGGGGGTCAAATGGGGGAGCAAGTCACATAGCAAGCATACAAGGAATTTCAGTAAGGGTGGGGGTCAGGGATATTTCCTGGAGAGGCTGGGTTAAGACCTTGACCCCTCACCCAGGTGACTGATACTTATTTAGAATATAAATCACAGCTATTTATCCCCAGGGAAAGCACAAGGGTATGTAGTTTTTCTCCTTTTACAATTCTGGCCTTCAGAGAATGTGTCTTGATTGTCCTCCATGTTGGCTCCAGGGCTGGCCCTGTCTAACTGCCTACAAGTTATCTAATTAACTTACCTATCTGCAATAGTATTATTGAATAATTAATTGCCTTGATTGAATAGCAAAATAATTTCCAATATATTGAAAAAATTTTGCTATTGATTTGAAATAGTATAATTTTAAGTGAATTAATGAATAAACATAATGTGAATAGTACATATTCTTTTGAGGAAAATTATTTTTTCATAAGTTTACCAAGAGTTCTTTTTGCAATTGATTGATGTCATGTACTTTTTTGACATTATTAAGAGAACTATAATTTTCTTCTTTGCTATGTTCATATGCTATAAATAACTTTGTTAGTATTCAACATTTGATTTCCTGGAAAAGAAATGTCTAATTGTGGTCAAGTTTTATTTTAACATACTGTTTCATTCAACTTATTGGTATTTTTTTTTAGACTTTCAGTTTATTTTCTTCCCTTTTTTTTATTTTTGCCATTCTTAAGATTGATAACTCCCTATATAATGATTGGAATAATTGTTTAATTTATAGGAAATCTTGGTAAATTTTTTTCACTTTCTTCATGGATCTCAAGCTTTTATTTTTATTTATTATTTATTTTTTATAGTTCTGATGATTGAACCCAGGACCTTCACACTGAGCTACATCCACAGCCCTTGTTGAAATTTTTGAAAATAGGATCTCACTAAATCACTAAGCTGGCTAGGCTGGGCTCAAACTTGTGCTCCTCCTGCTTCAGCTTTTCAAAGTGCTGGGATTATAGGCCTATGCCACCAGGCCCATCTGGTTTTAAGGTTTTAAATACTTCCTAAAATAATATTAGTTTTCCTGAATATGTTTCTTTCTAAGAAAAAGCAGAAATTACTTTATTTACTAATATTTCTTATTATAAATTAATTTACACTCTATTGTAATAAGACTCTTACAAAGTTAATTAGTTTGAGTATTCTCCAAAAGCTCTGTGGCATACAACAATCAAGCTTATGAGTCTTCAGAAAGAAGGGTCTACCTTGGTAGTATTGCTATCACAAGACTACTCATTGATAGAGTGTGTTGGCCTCCCTTGACCATACTCCTTGACCATACTACCTCTACACTTAATGGAAGCCCTAATTCCAACTATATATTTCTATGAGCCAATTAGTTGATATAATTTAATTCAAAGGTCACCAAACCTTTTCCATTAAAAGCCAGAAATCAAATATTTTAGACAAGTCTATTCAAAATTTCTGTTACTTTAGAGCATAACAACAGTCATAGATAATCCATAAACAAACTGGAATAGCTATATTCCAAAAAGTTTTATATGAAAAGAGTACTACATTGCTTCTTGGCCTTTTGGCTAAGATCAAGTGAAAAGAGTACTATGATTTTTAAAAAGCTATAAGAAATGATTTTGAAAGCTTTCACACGAGGAAATGGTTGAAGACCTGGTATGTTTAACCTGACTCAAACCTTATGCAATGTATGAAAGTCTGGAATAGTACATTGTATCCCATTACTATGTACAACTTTTATGTTTTTAGTATCAGTTAAAAATAAATTTTGAAAACAGCAAAGCTTCTAATAAAATACATTTTAAAAATATAAATAAATAATCCTTGACCCATATTGCCCTATTGGACATAGTTTGTTGATCCTTGATCTAGTTTATTGGTATGAAATAAATTTATTTATTTATTTGGTATCAAATAAATTTAATACAAGACCTTGACATTCAAGGATGTAGAGACATATTTAGTATTTTATTCAGTATTTAATATGATAATTTTAGCATTTTTTTCAGCAGTTAGAATAGCAAAAATTGACTCATAATTTTACCTATCCAACAGAAGCCTGCCACAGAGATATAACAAGATTAACCATCATGGCAATATGCTAAAAACTTGTTGACTATCTAAAGTTCAATTAATTTGAAGATGGAAGAATAAATTAAGGCAGAATAACTTTCAGAATGATACAGTTCTCCAAAATCTGCTTTTCAATGAAAACACTGACAAAAATACAGAATCATCTTTTTTAGACTCTGGTAATCTATTAAGGGATAATGACAATCCAAGGATTATTTTTAAGATAGACAAACCTTGACAAGAACAACAAGTTTTGTGTCATTTTACCTTGCCTTGTATTCATCCTCCCTTTATAGCTCTGAGATAGCCTTGAAATTCAGTAACCAAAATGATGGTAGTTATGAAAACCATTAGTCTAGCCACTGTTGTTGAGGACAGAACTGATTTAGAAATTGACAAAAGTCCATTGAAAGCTAGTTGAGGTTTCACTCTCAGGGCTTCTCTTTATGTCTTTATTTGACCTGATTCAGAGCTCACATTGTGCAAATATCCCTGTCATCAAAGTATTAGTCAAAAAAATCTGTGATCATTCTTTAGCACACAGCTGCCTAAGGTGGCTGTCAGGAGGCTTAATCAGAAAACTTGAAAGGAAAAGTAGGGGAATGAGAAGTCCACAGGGGCCTTTGTAAAGCCTGGGATATTTTAGGGAATGTAGAAGGCCAAATGCATATGCAGGACTGTGTATATGCCCAGGAAATACCTGAGAAGGCCTTCAGCTCTCATTTTTGATTTGAAGCTCTACACAAACAGGAAGTGAAAGCTAAGGCAGAGATGCCAACTTCCTGTCAGAGTGTTGAAGTCATGGTCTAACACACATAGACTCCAGGAAATACTGGGAGACATTGCTTCACATGATTTAAGGAAATGTCTTTTATTTATTGTACTGTTCTGTTTTATTAGAATTTATTTAAAATACTTACCATATATGATATTGCCTGAGATCAAATCCCTACTTAATTACTTCTTGTCAAGTAATGTAATCTCTCTTAGTTTTGTTATTTGTAAAAGGAAGTTACTGATACTATGTATAACTCATAAAGTTCTGGTGAAATATAGTGAGCAGTGTTTGGCCCATAGTATACCTTCAAATGTTAGAAATTATTTATATAAAAAATAAATTGTGTTAAATAGACTTTTAAAAGATTTGGTACTAGAGAGTCACACAGAACTTAAGGGGTAAAGTGGTTTTAAAATAAAAGATCAATTTACCAGTCTGAGTATAATTTCAATTTTTTAAAAATTCAAACACATAGTTATTAAAGGCTAGACTATTGTTTGTGAGTTACAATCAAGGTTGACAAAATCTTCGATTCTTTGTTTTGATTAAAACTTACCAACTCAAATTAAAATGCTTTTAAAATGTATAAATGGAGAAAAAATAAGACTGATCTTTCAGTGAAGCCTTGAAAATCCCCTAGGTTTCCTACCTCTTAATTCCCTCTGGGAAAGTTGATATTGACAGCACAGGAAAAATAAAGACAAGATATAAAACCACTGGTGCTTTCTTTCCAATGCTACAAAAACATTTAATTTTGTTCTTGCTTACCTCTTTGATAATAGGATCCTTTGATATACCCAACTCATAACAGACTCAGATTCAATGATTTAGGCACAGACTTTTAAAGTAATGAATTAAATCCTTGGAAGCATTTTGTTTTGGAGGCATCTTCTATAGAAAAATTCCTGAAATATTTCAATGTAATTGGAAATTGTTTCCATATATCAAACAATCTCATGTTTGATTAATGTATGATGTGAAAGAATTTATTTTAGAAATTGCTTTGGAGCTGAGAACTCCAGAAGATAAACTGATAACAGTCATTTAACAAGAAGAGAAAACAATATGTTTAAAAAACTGATATTTCCTATACTAAGTTCATCATTTCACAATAAATAGCTCATTTAATATGTTTGCATACTTTTTAGTACAATTCCAGCTACTAGAGCTTTTATATTAATTTATTCATCTAATATAAAAGTTGCTATAATTCAAAATCATTTTTCTCCCAACTTCTGAAAGAAACTACTAGTCTCTTCAATTCATGCGTTTTTCTTCCTCAAAGTAAGAGAAATGACTTTTGAGTTTGGTACAATTGATGAAAGTCAGTTGGATTGAGGGGGGGAACCTGAATGAAATTACTATAAATGTAAATAGAAAAACAATTATTAAACTTGTAGATACTTGACTTAAGTATGATATTAGAATTGATTTGTTAAGGATACTACATTTCAGACTTTAATGTAAATACAAATTTCCTGGAGATCTTGTTAAAATACAGGCTCTAATTAAATAATTCTAGTTCTGAATAATAGATCTGAAATTTTTCATCCCTAAAAAAAGTCCATGTAATAGTGATTTTTGTCAATCCAATAAAAATACTTTGATTAGCAATGGACTGGGACATTTGCCAACAGGCTGTTATTTAACATGAATAAAGAGCTAGTTTCTAACTTCAGAGCAGTAAGAGAGTAAACTGGAAGTTTATCAAGTGACAAAAGCATAAAAAGGGATGACTAACAGTCAGTTTAATTTCTTATTAAAAAGAGAAAAAGAATATATTCTGAAAGATAAAACTTAGACCCATAATCTATTAAACCTTGGAAATCTAACTTCTTAACGCTTTAATTAGGAAGTCAATTACATGAGCTATTGAAAAAAATCTTCCGCTGGGGACTTAGCTCAGTGGTTCCGCCACCTGCCTCACAAGCGCAAGGTCCTGAGTTTGATCCCCAGTACCAAAAAAAAAAAAGAAAACAGTATAGAATTTTGACAGGAAGGTGAGGAAGATTAATAAAGAATACATGATCCTTTATATAGTGTGTTTTATTGTAGTACTTATTTTAGATGGCAAGCATGATCAGGACATTTAGAGTCAAGAGTCTAAGTGAAGACTTAGAGCACATGACAACAAAATAAAAGAGAGTCAAGTATGACCATATGAAGTAGAATAGATATCTAGTTTAAATGTGGACTGATGAAAATCTAAATCTCTGAGTGTAATTCTCCAGGAAGCTATTGGTAGGAAAGATTTTTTAAAATAGTAAGTTCATTTGTGATTACTGGTTTAAATTTTAAGAACATTAATTAATAAAGCACATGAAATTTAAAACAGAGAAATACTAGTTTTATACTTGATATTTGAGCAGTGAAAAAATATTTAGAACTGTGAACTCTGTAAGTAGACTGAATGATGTTCCCCAAAAATCAGATCTGAATCACTGGAACCTGTCACTGTTACCTTATTTGGAAAAAGTCTTTGAAGATGTTGTACAGTTAGGGATATTGAAATGGAAAAATTATTCTGGATTATTAGAGTGGGATCGAAATGCCAAACATGAAAGTTTATAAGGAGGTAGAGGGAGAATGGCATAGGTGCAGAGAAGGTATAAGAAGAAGCAGAGGTTGAAATGTGGCTACAGGAAGCAGAGGTTTATGTGGTTACAAACCAGGAATCACTGAAAGCTATTAGAAACCAGAAGGAAAAAGGAATGAATTCTCCCATAGAGCTCATAGAAAGAATATTGCCCTTCTGACACCTAGATTTCAGCTCAATGAAGCTGATTTTAGATATCTGAGCTCCAGAGCTGAGAAAGAATACATTTCAATTGCTTTATGCCACTCAGTGTGTGCTAATTTGTTTCAACAGTCACAGGAAAGTAATATAGAATTCAAAGAGAAGAATGGAGGGCGATGTAGGAAAACAAGTAGAAAAATCAGATCTAATGATCTTGATTGCAAAATTTGGCTCTTCAAGAAATTAAGATCATGGGCTGGGGATTTAGCTCAGTGGCACTGCCACCTGGCTCGCAAGTGCAAGGTCCCGGAGTTTGATCCCTGGTACCAAGAAAACAAAAAGATAAGTGGATGAGATGAAGAATTAACTGGAAAGTAAAAGTGATTTATTCTCATATTACATAGTCAAAATTATTTCGTTTATAGATTTTTTTTTCCTCCAGAAAATCTACCTGTAACCATAGAGAGATCCTTCATTATCAGGAAACCATTGAATGTTTGGAAGTAGTGAAAAATTGAACTTGTGGACAGAACATAAAATGCATTAGGTAAAGCAGGAGACAAGTACAAATTCAATCCAAGAATGATGATTTCAGAATTAGGATGCCTTAGATCACTTGGTTAGTGTGTTTTACTCTCTACCATGCCAATGTAGTCTTCCATGACATAGTAAGAAATCTCCTTGGCTTTCTGGGAAGGCTTGTATATCACAGGGTGTTTTTGGAGTATTTAAATGTTCACTTCTCAGTTTACCAATTTTAGTTACAGTGGTAATTGTCATTTTTCATTTGTTCACCATCTAACTAGACTGACATTCTGATCAGCGCAAAGTTGTGTGTGTCTGTGCGTGTCTGAGTTTAAGATCTGACTTTTCTATCTGCTGGTAAGTAGAACATGAATTGTGGTTTGTCTTTGCATTTAGATATTACTATTACAGGGAATAACACTGGCTTGTGGATATGTAAATTGTGCTCTCACCTTGTGGAGAATTCTTCACACTGAGTTGCATCTACCTGTGTTCTGCCTTCTCCAGAATTACCTTTCATTACTTTTGGCAAAAGTTGTTCACAAATTGTGTTTTAAAAGTGTGACTGTCTTCTGTTTTCAAAGGCAATGGAGTTTTCTTTTCTGTTTTAATTTTCTTCCGGAATCAGGTTTTTCTTAAGCAAAAACATGAGAAACTAACTTTTCAATCTTTAACAAGAGTCCAAATTTTTTTTTTAATTAAATTTTTAAAAAATAACTTTGTCATCAAACACACACACATACAAAAATTAAAACCATTCAAAGAAGAACAATGCAAGGGAAAAAAAAACTACAATAATATTCAAATACAGTAGAACTCAACCAAAACAAGACTGAAAAGCACTTAAACATTTTTCCATATAACTTTAAAAAGCATCTCAAGCACCAACAAGACACCAGAGGATGTGATTTGCTTCAGAAAGATACCCCAAACCAACTTTAAACAAATAGTGGTCTGGAAAAAAAACTCCAGTTAGCTAGCAGACTCCACATAAGCCAAGCTTCTCCCTAATTTAAATTTCGATACAGTCATATGACACACGATGGAAACACAATCCGAGAACTATGTTATTAGGCCATTTCATCTGTGTGTATCCTTAATTACACTTTCAGTTTCTCACACTAGAGAAACTATTTGGTATTTACACGTGTGTCCTATTTATTTCACTTAAGAGGATGGCCTCAATATGCATCCATTTAACTATAAATGTCTCTAGTTTCTCCTTCTTTATGGATGAGTAGTACTACATTTTATAAAAAAACGCACATCTTCATTAACCAGCTTCCAATTGATGGACACTTGGCCTGTTTCCAAGCTTTCGCTACTATGAACTGTGCCACTATAAACATGGTATGTGGTATGATTCTTTTAATTCTTTTGGGAAGATACCCAGCAGGGGGATAGCTGGGTCAAATGGGACCTCTAAGCCTAATTCTCTGAGGTATCTCCATACTGATTTCCACAGTGGTTGCACCAGACTGCACTCCCACCAACAATGGAGAAGGGTTCCTTTCTCCTCGTACCCCCGCCAGCATTTGTTATTGGTTGATTTCTTAATAGCAGCCATTCTTTCCGGGATGAGATGGAATCTCAGTGTTGTTTTCATCTGCATCTCTTGAATAACCAGTGATGTTGAACATTTTTTCATATATTTATTTGCTGCTTTTACTTCTTTGTCAGAGAAATGTCTGTTCATTTCAGATGCCAATTTTTGAATTGGGTCTTTAAATTTTGGGGGATCTGATTTTTTTCAGTTCTTTATATATTCTAGATAGTAGCCCTTTGTCTGAGGTACAGTTGCTGAAAATTTTTTCCCAGATTGTAGGTTGTCTCCTAGCTGTGTTGGTGGTTTCTCTTGCAGTGCAGAAGCTTTTTAATAAGATAAGATCCCAGTTGATGATTCTTTGTGCAAGTTCCCATGCCACTGAGGTTTTGTTCATAAAATCTTTCCCTATGCCAATGTCTTCAAGAGTTCTACCTAACTTATCTTCCAGCAAATTTAGTGTTTCTGTCTTAATATTGAAATCTTTAATCCACTTTGATCTTAATGTAGTGCATGGTGATAGGTATGGGTCTAGTTTTAATCTTTGGCAGGTTGAAATTCAGTTTTTCCAACACCATTTATTAAATAGGCTATCTTTCCTCCAATGAGGGTGGTTGGCTCCTTTGTCAAAGAAAGAGTCCAAATTTTATAATTTGCCTCATGGTTAATTATTATTTCAGTGGAGACTGAAATATATTCACAGACACCTTAGAAAGGCTGGTGTAATCTTTAAGGGTATAAAAAATAAAGAACTTTAAGTATTGACTTCCTGGCTACTAATGAAGAAGCTGTCAACTGATTTATGTGAGAGATAATAGCTTTATTCCTGTGGACTGAACAGAACCATACTCAGTCTTTTATTGTCTACTAAAATGAAGATTTTCTGAGATCATTTGGGATGTTAGCATAAGCTGTAATTTTGAAATTTTAATCAAATATAAAGGTAGGACTGGCATCTAAGGAGTGTGTAAGTCATGAAGATTGTGGTTCTGATTCATTATGAGGGAATTCATATCAGTTCTACAACCTTAGTGAGTTGCAATCTCCATTTCTATGGTCATTAGTAAATGAAATGTTTCATATAAGAAGAAAAACTAAGACAAACATACACACAATTTACCTCCTTCCTGTTCCCTTCTTTGCTAGGGCTGGTACAGTTACACACTGTGCTATTTTCTACTGGGCTTTCTACTGTTCTCTTTATTGGCATATTAAACATGTTGTTTTGTTGAAGCAAACTTTATTCAATGTTGGTAAGATTTACTGACTAGATGGAACCCCGCAGAGAGAATTAATTCCCATACTCTACTATTTTACTCCAAGACGAAGAAAAATAGCAATTTTATGTTTTATTTAAAAACCTCAAACCCAAAATATCAACTTCTCTTAAATGTATGTAAACTATAAAATTCTTGAAAGTAGAGATTTTTCCTTTATATCACCAGTCCTTGCATGATCACCACAATTATCCCAGTATTTCATGAACTCATTGAGTATTTTTGAATAAAAAAGAATGAGATATCTAATAATACTTAATACCTACATGTTATTTTACTCTCTAAAGTGCATAGTACATGAAATATCTTAAATTGGAACCACATAGCAAACTTGCTTTCAGTCATAGCTATTGCTTGGTTACAAGTGAGAAAACTCAGCATAAGTAGCAGAGCTAACTGGCCATGAGCCTGGTATTCCAACACTTGGTGCACAGCTTGGCCACATGGATGTGGTTTCTCAAGCATGTGTTTTAGTATAAAAGCTAGGTCAGGAGGCTGAGGCAGGAGGATCACTATGAGTTCAAGGACAGCCTGAACTACATAGTGAGACCCTATTTCAAAAAAAAAAAGAAGAAAAAAAGCGAGAACTAGGAAGTCACATGAAAATAATAATATATTTATATTGTGCCTGACAAATAGGATGGTAAATGCAGTGTAGTATATTAAAATTGTAATAGTTGCTGCTTCCGATCCCCAGGAAAAAGATTTGTTTCTTTCTAGAGAATATTTGCTTTTGAGATCATATCTACTTGAGTGAGCACACACAGGGAAGGCTTAAAAAGGTGAGTGAAAAAATAATAACCCAGCTGTCCTCAAATAAGACAGACTAAAAATAAAATATCAAAAGATAGGTGATCCAGCTGATTTTAAATTGGAAGATACATATTACTGTGTTAAATAAATTCTAGGGAGCTCAATGACCATTACTCTGTAATGTAAAGTGGCTGATTTAATTTTTTGAATTATTTTGAAGCTAATTTAACTGTTATCCAGAAATGAATTTGGACAAAGATTCTTAGAAAGCAAAAAATAAGCTTGGAAATTATATAGTTACAGCTTCTTTTAGAAATGTGGAAGATTAGACTTTAATGTTCCAATGCTACTCTTGAAGATGTGGTAGATGGCTTACTTTGTCTCAAGGGGAAACAATTAGGTATTGAATGCTCAATGACAAGTAATACATAATATGGACCAGGAACATGAACCATGGGTTCAAATCTAAAAGTTCAAACCCTGGTTCTGACTCTATTACCTGTAGTAATGAGTTCTTTTTTCTTCTTTTTTCTTTTTCTTTTCTTGTCTTCTTTTCCATTTCTTTTCTTTTCCTTTCCTTTTGTTTTTCTTTCCCTTCTAATCCCCTTTCTCCTCCCTTCCTTCCTTCCTTCCTTCCTTCCCGATGGTTGTCTAATATATTACTATTATGATTTAGATCTAAAAAGTACCCCCAAATTTTCATGTGTGTGGAAAGTAACTCAATCATAGGGGCACTGTAGGAGGTGAGGCCTGATGGGAGGTTGATGTATTCTTGTCCTCAGCTCCTCCCTTCTCTCTCTGCTTCCTGGCTGCCATGGCTTGAGCACTTGTTCCTCCATCCTGCCTCTCTGCCAGTCTATTTCTGCCTGGGAACTATCTGACCAGGGACTGAAACCATGAGTCAAAATAAACCTCTGCTTTTCAAGTAGTGTGGTGTTCTGTTACTAAGACAATTGCTATTGTTTTTGACAGCCCTTCTAGGGATGGATTTTTCCATGGTTTACTCTAAATTAATCCATCTTTCTCTGACAGTAAATCTGCTAGTTGTTCTTTTGGTCCTAATAGACCTACCCCACTAAGAAGCTTGGGTGGGTATATGGAAAGGCTAATTTTTTTTATTAGTATGTGTTGTGGTATATAATGAATACATTACATTCATTGCGGGTAGTTGTTGTATATATATAATGCATCTTAATTCTTTTACATCTCCTTCCTCCCTTCACTTTCCTCTCTTCCTTCACCCAACATCTTTTGGCTTTCTTTCCACTTAAAAAAGATCTACTCCCCTGTGGAAAAACTAAATTTTAAAAGAATGATCATAGAGAGTATTAGCAATAATGTATTGGAACTGGAAATTTCATTCACTACTGGTGAGAATGTAAAATGATAAAGGCACTTTGGAAAAATGGTTTAGCAGCTTATTTTAAACATATCTACTAAGTGATATAGCTATTCTAACTGATGAATTTATCTGGAAAAAAGTGTATGTCTGTATGAAAACATTTCCATGTGTGGTCTTAGAATCTTTAATTGTAATCACAAAAAACTGGAAATAAACTATATGCTCATTGGTGCATATTTAAACAGTTTGCAGTGTATCTATACAGTGAAATTCTGCTCATTAGTGAAAGGAGTGAACAACTGAATATATATATATATATATATACACACACACATATATATTCCAAGAATAAAACATTATATAGTGAATTATTAACATATTTAAAATTTTAGAAAAATAAAACTAATGTACAATGATTGAAAGCAGATTAGTGATAACCTGTTAAGTGCTTGTAAATGATTACGAGGGATGTTTTGGTGATATATGTTCATTATATTAATTGATTATATTAATTGTTGTTGAGGTTGCATAGGTGCATATATTCAAACTTATCCTGAATACTGTGACTATTTGCATCTTATTATATGCCAATTATACCTCAATAAGCCATTTGCAGAAGATAATACAAATACATGATGAAGAACATGTGGCCAAAATGTACAAGGAACCTCTACATATTAAAAATAAAACAGCAAATACTGTAATAAAAATGGACAAGAAACTTAGTCATTTTACATGTAAGTAAGTACATTCTAAGTTAATCATTGTTATTGTTAATTGTTAATCTTCAGGGAAATTAAAATTTAAAAGGACAATGAGACATTACTTCAAACCTGCTAAAATGACTAATGCATAAAAAAAGAAAAATGGGCAAAATGAAATATAGTAGTAGTAAGAATGTGTAGTAACTGAAACTCTCCTATATTCCCAGTGGGAGTATACCATGGAACAAACTCTTTGGAAAATGGTTTTGCAACTTCTTATAAATTAGATGTAAGCCTACATCTAATCTGTGAGTCAGAAATTTCACTCGAGTATTTACTCAACTGAAATGAAACCAAGACTCCACTGAGACTTTCAAAATCATGTTTCTAGTAGCTGTATTCTATCAGAACCCAAATTAAAATAATCCAAGTGTTCTTTAACAGGAGATTTAATAAACAATTCATGGTGCCTTCATACAATGAAATAATGTTAGTGAAACACAAGGAAGCAAGTTACTAATGCAGGCAACAATAAGGGTAAATCTCCAAAACAGTATGTTGAGCAAACTAAACCAGGTACAAAATATTTTACATTGTGAATGTTATATGATTCTCTTTGTATGAAGTTCAAAACCTGAAAAACTAATCAATCATGATAGAAACTGAAATTATTTCTAAAGGGGTGAACATTATTTGGATAAGGACCTAAGGGAACATTTTAGAGTCAGAGAGATGTTCTGTAAATTTATTGGGGTAGAGAGTGTATGGGCATACATATCTGGTAAGTTCATCAATTGACTATGTTGAGTCTTGATTTCTCTTTAAATAATGTAAGATCCTAATTTTTAAATATATGGATTATAATAATATTTAATATTTTTATCAGGTTTATCCTGCCTGATACTGACCCTGACCACCCCTGACTTTATCTCTCATTCTTTTTCCACTTCGTTAAATTACACTGTCTTGACTTTATATGTTCCTTTTGAAGTTTAAAACAAACTACAGGCTATTAAAAATCAAAACTGTTCAGTGAATAGTTTTATAGTCTTTGGTATCTAACACTGGTCCTGCCTGACAGGTTATCACACGGTGGTTACTATTACTGTACACATTTTAGCAAGCAAATGAAATGAAATTTTACAAATTTACATAGCTAATAAAAGAGGAAGGAGAACTCAAACCAGGTTCTGGTGGCTTTCTAACCTTTTTCTTAACCATCATGTAAATTTGCCCCTCATTCATTAATCAACTTTGTCAACTAAAGTCTTGAGTAGCTACTGTGTGCTGGAGGCATAATACTTCATGCTAGATACAAAGATGAAGATGATATAATTATAAACCTCACATGAGACAAGAGACAAGTTAGATATGTAAAAACAGTTGTATTATACCCATGTTTATAGCAGCATGACTCATAATAACTAAATCTTGGAAATAGTCTATATGTTTATCAACAGATGAATGAAAAAAGAAAAATATTATATATAGATATAGATAGATTACTCATCCATAAAGAAAGATAAATTTGAGTCATTTGTAGGAAAATAGATCCACGTCAAGACCATAATGCTTGGTGAAACAAATCAGACACAGAAGCTCAAATATCACATGGTTTGCCTTATATGAAAAACAAAAAGTATAAATATCTTACAGAGCAAAATAAAAGATAACAAGAAAGAAGGAGATAGATTTTTTGCAAATATGTAGAGGATCTAGAGATGGAGGGAAAGGAGGAAAGGGGAAGTAAAGAGGACTAGGATGTATACGTGTGCCAACTCCCCACAATGAATGTATCCTTTATGTATTGCAAACCTGTACTAAAAAATTATAATATTCTTTTCATATTATGAATAAGATTTTCATAATTTACTTTAAATTAATTTAATACTTTTTGGTAAAGAAAACAGAAAAGGCTTATGGAAAAAATTCACACAAAAATTAAAAATTCACACAAAATTTAAAATATAATGTGAATATGTGTGTTAAAAATCTAGTGAGATTAAAATTGTGAGTAGCAAAATTATTCTTGAATATAAAATGGGATAGTGTCCTGTTCACAAAGACGTATCACAACTCTGTAAGTACAATTATATTTCCTCTAGGGCTTGTTCTCCATATATGTTCCCAAAAGGCACCTATTTCAGTTAAGATACTACATCACTTAACATTATGACCTCAAGGTGCATCCATTTTCTTACAAATGACTCAACTTTATCCTTCTTTGTGGAAAAGTATTACTATATAGTGTCTGAATACCATATTTTCTTTATCGATTCATCTGTTAATGGGCATATGGGCTGCTTCCAAGATTTTGCTTTTATGAATTACGGTGCTCTACAAATGCATATCCATGTATCACTATAATATGCTCAACTGTTTTGGGAAGATTCCCAGAAGGTGAATAGCTGGGTCAAGTAGAATTTCTGTTTTAGTGTTTTGAGAATCAGATACACAAGCTTAAATATCTCATGTTTTCTCTTATATCTGAAACCCAAAATGTAAATAAGAAGCAAAATAGAAGGTTGATAACAGGAAACAGGGAGATAGATCTTTTTCTGCAAAGGGTCGAAGAGGCCAAGAGATGGAGGGAGGACAGGAGGATGAGAAAAGAAATAAGATACTGTATGTTATAAAAAGGTACCAACTCCCCGCAAAGAATGTAATCTTTATGTACTGTAAACGTATCAATAAAAAGACTGAACAAAATGATGACACATCATAAAGAAGTAGCTTACAAGTTTTTATACATTAGGATCTCAGTCATTTTCGCTAGACTTTCACATGACAGGAGGTTTGTGGGACCAGATATCATGAGGGATCATCATTTTTATGTCTCCCATCTTGTCCACTCTAGAGCATATCCTCAGAGGAGGAAATGGCAGGTGATTTATAGTCTCTCTCTCTCTCTTTTTAAAAATATTATTTTCGTTATCCTATCTTGCAGTTTATACCTACATCATTCTAAATAATGTTCTAAAATCCCTATTTGTCATTTCTTTTATGATTTCTAATTATACCAAGGTATCTTTTATTTTATTTCTTTGTTTATTTTAGTTTAAGCTAAATTAAAGTGTATTTGGAGATTTTTTTTACTCAAATTATATTATCTGAAATTCGTTTGTAGGATTACTGAAAACTTTCATTTTTACTATTTTATAATACACTATTATATAATGTATACAAATTTTTTTACTGGAATTTGAATTATTTCTAAATTTTTGCTATTGTTAAAAGTACTGCTATAAATATCTCTGTATCTTTTGAGGTACATATGGTGTAGTTTTTCTTGGTTTTATATTTAGGAGTGAAATTTCTGCACCATAAGGCATAGAATGTTCAGGTTTAGAAAAAAATGTCAAACTGATTTTCAAAGTGAATGCACCAATCTTCACTACTTTAAGTAAAATGTAAGAGACCCTTTGGCTGTATATCAATTTTAATATTTGATATTTTCCAATTTATTTGCATTTTTTCAAACAAGTGAGTGTAAATCTATGATTATTTGCATTTTCACAATCACTAACAATTTTGAGTATTTTTATATATACTTATTGTTATAAATTATTCTTATTTTTGAAATTGCCATTTATAACTTCCAACCATTCTGTTTAATTTTTTCTTTTCTTTTCTTTTTGATATTTAAGATCATTTTTATGAATTCTTAATGCCAGAGAATTTATATTTGAATTCATTCATTACTTTGAAATGAGTTATATTTGTCAGTTGTCCCTAATTTTCTTCCATTTTTATTTAGGTTTTTGATTAACCAAGTTTATTATTTTTAATGCAGTCCAATTTACCAGTCTTTCCTGTGTAGTTAATGTTTAAGAAGACTTTTCTACACATTTTAAAAGATTTTGCCTATATTTTCTTCTAAGAAGTTTCAGTACTTAATCCCTCTGCAATTTATTTTTATATGCTATGAGGTAGGGACCTAACAGTATTTTTATGAATGCAGATAAACATGCTTCTTAATCTCCATTTATGAAATAACTCTACCTATGCATAGAAGTTTGGCCTGCTGCCTTTGTAATATAATAATATTCCATAAGTGTTTGGGTATGTTTCCGGCATCTTTATTTATTGTGTATATCCTATGTGCTTTCTCATCCTATAATTATTCAAATGAGCCCTGACTGATCATCAGCCTTTTATTATTTAATATAAATTTTATAACAATCCTGAATATGTTCCATTAAATAAAATAGCAATTTTATTAGAATTGCACTATATCTATAGGTCCTCTTGAGGAAATTATCATTATTTTACAGTAAGTTTTACTTTTTAAAATCATGACATGTCTCTGGTATTTTATTTATTTTTCAATAGCCCTGGAAATTTTATAATTTACCTAAAGAGTCTTTGCATACTTTCTGATAGATTTAATCTGCTTACTTGTAAATAATATTTACACTACTGCAAATGCTTTCTTCTCTTGACTTTTATTTTCTAATCATTTGTTTCTGGTGGATATTAAATATTATTGACATTTTATATTCATCTCTTTGCCAGATTTGTGAACCTTTTTTTTTTTTTTTTTTGCTTAAGTTCTTTTATTGGTACATTTTAGGTATACAATACATTTACATTTATCATTGGGTGCTTGTACCTGTATATGATGTATCTTGGTTCTTATTTTTTTCCCCATTACCTGTGTGCCCTTCATCCCCTCCACCCTTCCCCATTTACATAGACATTGTTTCTGTTTTTTTCTTTTCTCATAATTTTTCCCTCCTTTCCTTTTCCCTCCCCGTACACCTTTGGACCTTTTCTTCCAATTTCAAAGTACCAATTATTCATTTTAATCCTTATTTACACTTTCAGTTTCTCACACTAGAGAAACTATTCGGTATTTACACATGTGTGTCCTATTCATTTCACTTAAGAGTATGGCCTCAATATGCATCCATTTAGCTATAAATGTCTCCAGCTTCTCATTCTTTATGGCTGAGTAGTACTACATTTTATACAAAAACCACATCTTCTTTATCCAGTTTCCAGTTGATGGGCACTTGGGCTGTTTCCAAGCTTTAGCTATTACAAACTGTGCCACTATAAACATGGGTGCACATTTATCACTGTGGTATGATTCTTTTAATTCTTTGGGGAAGATACCCAGCAGGGGAATAGCTGGGTCAAATGGGGTCTCTAGCCCTAGTTCTTTGAGGTATCTCCATACTGATTTCCATAGTGGTTGCACCAGACTGAACTCCCACCAACAATGGAAAAGGGTTCCTTTCTCCCCAGACCCCCACCAGCGTTTGTTATTGGTTGATTTCTTGATAGCAGCCATTCTTTCTGGGGTGAGGTGGAATCTCAGTGTTGTTTTCATCTGCATCTCTCAAATGACCAGTGATGTTGAGCATTTTTTCATATGTTTATTTGCTGCTTTTACTTCTTTGTTTGAGTAATGTCTGTTCATTTCAGATCCCCATTTTTGAATTGGGTCTTTCCATTTGGGCGATCTGATTTTTTTCAGTTCTTTATATATTCTAGATAGTAGCCCTTTGTCTGAGGTACAGCTGCTGAAAATTTTTTCCCAGATTGTAGGTTGTCTCCTAGCTGTGTTGGTGGTTTCTCTTGCAGCGCAGAAGCTTTTTAATAAGATGAGATCCCAGTTGTTGATTCTTTCTGCTTGTTCCCAGGCTACTGAGGTTTTGTTCATAAAGTCTTTTCCTATGCCAATTTCTTCAAGAGTTCTAGTTAACATATCTTCCAGCAAGCTTAGTGTTTCTGTTTTAATCCACTGTGATCTTAGTTTAGTGTGTGGTGATAGATATGGGTCTAGTTTTAATCTTTGGCAGGTTGAAATCCAGTTTTCCCAACACCATTTATTAAATAGGCTATCTTTTGTCAAAGGTGAGGTGGCGGTGGCTGAGTATGTCTGGAGTCATTTCTTCATCTTCTAATCTATTCCACTGATCCTCAGGTTTGTTTCTTTGCCAGTACTATGCAGTTTTTATCACAGTGGCTTTGTAGTACAGTTTCAAGTTGGGGATTCTGATACCTCCTGTCATGTCTTTGTTGCTTAGAATTGCTTTTGCTATTCTAGGTCTCTTCTAGTTCATAATGAATTTTTGTGCCATTTTCTCTCTTTCTGTGAAGTATATTGTTGGAATTTCAATTGGCATTGCATTAAATCTATATAGTAGTTTTGGAAGTCTGGCCATTTTCACTATATTGGTCCTACCTACCCAAGAGCAAGGGATGTGTTTCCATTTTCTTACATCCTCTTCTATGTCTTTTTTCAGACTGCTGTGTTCTCAATGTAGAGGTCTTTTGCTTCCTTCATTAGATTGATTGCTAGATATTTCATTTTGGGGGAATGCTAACATAAAAGGAATTCTTTCCCTAATTTCTCTCTCAGTGAGTCTGCTCTTTGTGTATAAGAAGGCTATTTATTTTTGAGCATTGACCTTGTATCTGCCTACTCTACTGAATCTGTCAATTAAGTCTAGAAGTTTTTTTGGCCAAGTTTTTTGAGTCTTCTATATAAAGTATCATATCATCAGCAAATAATGACAGTTTAACTAATTCCTTTCCTTTCTTTACTCCTTTTATTACTTTCTTTTGTCTAATTGCTGTGGCTAATGTTTCCAGAATGATATTGAATAGGAGTGGTGATAATGGACATCTTTGTCTTGTTCCTGATTTTAGTGTGAAGCTTTTCAGTCTTTGACCATTTAGCATGATGTTGGCTGTTGGTTTTTCATAGATATCCTCAATCAGGTTGAAATAAAGACCTTCTATTCCAATTTTCTGTAGGGTTTCTTTTTTCTCATCAATTGGTGTTGGATTTTGTTGAATGCCTTTTCTGCATCTATGGAGATGATCATATCATTTTTGTACTTGGCTCTGTTAATATAGTGTATTACATTTATTGATTTTCGTATGTTGAACCATCCTTGCATCCCTGGGATAAATCTTGGTCAGGGTATATGATCTTCTTGATGACCCTCTGTATTTTGTTTGCCAGTATCTTGTTGAGGATTTTTGCATCTATGTTCATTAGGGAGATTGACCTGTAGTTCTCTTTTTGGGTTGGTGTTGGGAGCAATGGTACATAATTTTAGGGAAAAACCATTTGTATAAATCTAGTTCTACTGCCTACAGGCCAGGTATGGCATTTTGAGAGATAATTCCATTATTGGCCCCTAGTCACAACTGAGACCTCAATGATCCAGTGATGCTGTGATGCTCCAGGACAAGATTATGCCAGCTGAAGACATCCAGGGAGAAACAAAATCTTCATCTACTCAGTTCCTCATTGTTCTTGGATTGTTACACTTTGCTTATTCCAATGTACTGAACTCTTTGCAAGTCATTTGTTACACCTTGTTTATCCAGATGTACTAAACCCTCTGCATGCCATGTATTGAATAAAAGGTGGAGTAAGCAGGGGGGCTTTTGTCTTTGCTGCCCAGAGCAGCACTGATCAGGCCCAAAGCTCAGCTTTTTCTCAAAGTCTCATTTTTTCTATCTTTCCTGTATAAAAAGTTAATTTACCTTGTGTTGCTGTGGCTTGCAGGAGACTAGGAGTTACTGCAGAGGTCCTAGCATTGTCCCCTTTCCCTGTTCCCTACAGGTTGGGTCTTTCCCTGGTTTTGGAATCAAAGTAACACTTGCTTCCAGGAATGAATTTGGAAGCATTGCTTCCCTTTCAATTTCCTTGATGAGTTTAAAGAGTAATGGTGATATCCCTCTTTTCCTTTCCCTTTCTGCTCCCTTCACTCCATCTTTGAACCTTTATTCCTATTTCAAATTATCAATTCTTCATTTTAAAGGAGGGAAAGGAAAAACTATGAGAAAAGGAAAAAAAATGGAAATGAAATCTATATAAATAGGGAAGGGTGGAGTGGGTGAAGGGTGCACAGGTAATCGGGAAAAAAAATAAGAACCAAGATATATCATGTACAGGTACAAACACCCAATGATAAATGTAAACAAATTGTGTACCTAAAATGT